>NC_142008.1:67574657-67874657 GCF_049901715.1 Pseudonaja textilis
ACATAATGAGCTTACTGAAACAGAATTTCAGATAATTTCCTACAGGCGTTGCAGGGCAACAACGTTAGTTTTAGTGGTACAGTTCCGTTCTTTAGGTTTATTCTAGATGACTGCATTTTGCAATCTCTTTCTCATTACAGAAGAACAAATGGTCTTCTGCTGATGGTTTCAGAAATATACCAAAAGGGAACAAAGTAGTTTTTTTCTATATTAAATTTCATAAATTGCTTATCAGAAAAACTGTATAGATATTTGAAATATGTTTTTTTACAATCCTTCACTGCTGTTGTTTTTTTGTCTGTTTTTTTCTTATTTTCTTAGAAATGGTCAAATTCTTATCTGGTTCTCTAGCTTTTCCATGTACTGTATGCTGCTTTGGGACTTTATATGAAGAGTTTAATTTACAATAAAACTGAAAAAAAACCATGCAGAACAGACTACTTTTCATTTTTTGTAGATAAAATCCACAATTGGTAACATTTCAGCTGATTATTATAACAATGTCCATAAAAAATAGATAAATAGACATAATCATATGCCAAGAACGTTATTTGGATCTGCTAATTTACATTACACCTAAATTTTCAGATGACTATTCTATGATTCAGATTGCACAGTATGCTGAATGCAGTCAACTGAAAACTAAGCAATTGCATTGGTACAGCAAGCCTAGTTAACTTTGTATTTTGGTGGTTTAGTATTTATACAAATCCATCTTGCTTGTTTAGGGTATTTAATGTTCATTTAAAAGCATATCAGTTAATTTGTACTTCCAGCTGATGTCACGGCACTGTCGGACATGAGGAGCGGGTCTCCATGCTCCCATGCCGAGTTCTCCCTGTTGGAGAGCTCTGAAAGGAGCTAAACCACCCTGTAGGGGTGCCCTGCAGTCTGCAGAGAGCAGCAACCCTCCTGCTGGACTCAGGGCTTCTTCCCTCTCCCTCAACGAGAAGAGGCAGTCATCATGGCTGCCAGAAAGCTGGAACAGCCGAGGCAACTAAGAAATGGACAGGAGTGGTAAACAGTGACTGGAGCTGGATGAGAAAATTCCTTTTTATCTAGACCCTAAACTTAAAGAAAAAAAAAAGAAAGACGAAAACCTAGACAAAGAAACTCTTAGAACTATTTTTCAAAGCAGCAAACTACCGTAGAGAGAAAAATCCTCGGCCTGAAAGAGGAATTAAGGGGAGAGAAGCTAAAGATCTTTTAAAACATAGAAAATTGTACTCTTAAATTAGGAAGGCATTGTTTTGGAAAGGCATTATAAAATGCTGGACTATCTACTTGAATCTATTTGAATAGCTGACTTTTTTTCCATAAATTGAATTAATTTTGGATTAATTGTTAAGATATTGAAACCTAAGCCGAGGGTGCCATATACTGGTGAATGGCATATACCAGACCCCTACAAGTTTAGAAAACAAAATTTTGAGGAGGAAAATAAACAACATTCATTTGGAGGATAGTGGTGACATTGACTGTTCTATAACTAGTTACTTTATGATCACTGGATACTCTATTATGAAAGACTTAAGTAAAGCAAAGTGATCTTTGATTTGCGGAACTGGGTTGGCAAAGGTAAATGACAGATAAACTCCCTGACAGTCATTGGGAGCATGGACTGTCATGCTAAAATCCACAGACAATACAATAACATTCATTCAGGTCCAGTTCTTTATTTGTTTAAAATTTATTATACAGAATCTTGTCAGACTAATCTTCAAATCTACACAGAAGATACAAATCTATTCCAGGCCACACCTGGAATAGTGCATCCAATTTTGGTCACATTACAAAAAAGATGTTGAGATTTTGGAAAAAGTGCAAGAGAGAACAACTAAGATTATTAAAGACCTACCTGGAGACTAAAACATATGAAGAATGGTTGCAGGATTTGGTTTTGGCTAGTCTAGAAAAAAGAAGGATTGGGGTGACATGATAGCAGTATTCCAGTATTTCAGGGGCTGCCACAAAGAAGAGGAGGTCAACTTATTTACTAAACCCCCTTAGGTAGGACAAGAAACAATGGGTGGAAACTAATCAAGGAGAGAAGCAACCTGAAACTAGGAGAAACTACCTAACATTGAGGAGAATTAACTAGTGGAGCAGCTTGCCTTCAGAAGTTGTAGGTGCTTCATCTTAAGAGGCTTTTAAGAAGAGACTGGACAGTCCCTTGTATAAAATGGTATATGGTATCCTGCTTGAGCAGGTGGTTGGATTAGAAGACTTCCAAGGTCCATTCCAGGTCTGATTGATTGAGATATAACCTGAGAGACATGGTCACCCTGAATCTCTTCTTGTCAGTCAATAGGAGTCCTGATTTACCACTGGTGTTCTGCTTATTATTCTCTGGATGGTATAAAGCAGTCAAAGTAACTCCACAAAACATCCATAACAAAGTTTTTTTTATTGGTTCATCAGGTATCCTCGTAACTTACATTTGTGACAAAGTTCTTCTTAACGTCCAATCCTTTGCATATCTGTCTTGTAGTGTAGAAAGATATAAAGGTCTCAACGCCATGATGATTGAAGCATGGTATAGTATGGTGGTTTCAGGCAAGAGTGAGGGAGCCTCCCCCAACCCAACAAGGGTCAATGTAGTGACCAATCAGAATTACAGATGTGGTCACATGACATGGACTACAATTCCCAGGATACCTGTAACTACATTTACCATGATGCATTCCCTTAAGGGGACAGCTCACAATTCCTAAGTAACTATCCCAAATCCCATTAACTCTAAACTGTCTGGACAGCACAACTAGCTTATCAGGTATTTAGGAACCAAGGACACAATAGCACAAGAAAAAACAACTAATGACTTAATAGCCAGTCTCCAACAGCCTAATTAACAGACATGATACAAATAAAATGTATAGAACAGTCCAGTGTACACATTCTGCAGAGACACAAGTTCCCTGAAGAGGAACTCCAGTATGAACCTGAAAGCTTGGAAGAATAAATTTTTGGTCCCAGTGACCAACAAATTGGCCTGAATCTCTTCCTTCCTTTCCCATCTAGCTTGGGACTGCAAAGTCTCTTAATTTAGGCTTTTGGGGGGGAATATATTGCCTCTTCTCTGGGAAAATATGGTGTTTTGTCAAAAGTCCTCCCTCCCCCTTCTTCAGGTGCCCATTTCATCGCAGGATTAAGCATCTACTTTCTTCTGCCATTTCATCATGACAATTTATTTAACAACCTAATTTTCAAGCATATGGTAAACTTTTATATCAGAACCACAGAAAAGATCTTACAATACCTCACTTTATTCATCTACCTGGATTATCCCTGTCTGTTCTGATTGACTTTTGTTCTCAAGCCCCTAAAGAGCTTCATGTTGTGTTCTAAAACCTGGTGTTGGACCTTGTAGTTTCTGCGTGGAATGAATAACTCCGTCCTAATAGACCTTTAGTCTTTATTCTTTGGTGGCCCAGTTGTTAGAATGCAGTATTGGAGGCTAATTCTGCTGACTGACGGCTACCAGCAGTTCAGCAGTTTGATTCTAACCTGCTCAAGGTTGACTGAGCCTTCCACCTTCCGAGGTTGGTAAAATGAGGACCCAAATTGTTGGGGGCAATATGCTGACTCTCTAAACCACTTAGAGAGGGCTGTAAAGCACTGTGAAATGGTATATAAGTCTAAGTGCTATTGCTATTAATTGTTTAAATTTGGACTTGATATGGAAAAATATATAAATGTCATTTAAAATGTTAATCCATCTGTACATTGATTTCTGGTAACAATGCATCATAATGTAATGACACTAAATGCTGTTTTCATTTCTTAAAACTATAAGAACAGTACATGTCATATATTGTAGAAAAGAGGAAGCAAGGGGAAAAGATTGTAGCAACTGTAGCAAACAGCTTGGAACAGATGTATTAAGCCTTTTGTGGGTGGGTGTCTGTTTACGGAACTGGAGGCAGGACTGAGGGAAGTAAATGTCCATACTGCCCTTCCAAATATTAAAAATAAAGATAGCTTGGACATTTTGCTGCACTGTACAGAGCAGTAGAATGGGCTGTCGTTGCTTTGTTGGCAGAGATACAATCTGTTGAACATCTTGTGGAATCAGCAAAAACGCTAATAGGCAAAAACTGCAGCGTGACTCACTGTCATTCTGCAAACCAAAGGTCACAAGTGAATATTTTAGGAAAGGCTGCTTATCTAGAGCAGTTACAGTCTGGGGGTCCAAGGATTTTTTCACCAAATTCAGTTCTGTTAAATTTGTAACAGGAAATCCCAGGCTGAGAAAATAATATAGTATTAAATGTCTAGTTCTCAATAGCTAAAAAGATGAAAATTGAAGACAACGACAAAGGGGTTAATTCTGACTGCACAAGTTCAAGCCTTAAAAACAAAGCAAGAATTGAGAAGACAGCAATAGACAGAAAGTGCCACCTCTGCAAAGAAGCTGAAGAAATGGAGGCCCCCCTGGCTAGCTGCTGTAAAAAGTCCACAGAGACTGATGACAAACAACAGCACAGCAAAGTAGAAACAGTGGTGCATTGGAAGATCTAAAAGAAATACTATTTGTCTGCAAGCCAAAACTTTCTGTATAAAATGAAGTAATGGAAAATAAAGAAGCTAAATTACTCTGCGACTTTAGAATTCAAACAGGGACCTGCCACATAACACACCAGGCTTACTAAGAACATGTTGATAAGAAGGACAAAAGTCTGGATAATGGATGTAGAAGTACCTGAAGACAGGAGAATAGAAGAGACAACTGAAGAAGATAGCAAAATACAAAGATCTGCAAACAGAAATAGAAATATTGTGGCAAAAGAAAGCAAAGGTAGTATCACTAGTGATTGGCACGTAGGATGCAATCACAAAACAACTGGTGCATCATTTGAACACTACTGGCATTGACAAATTCACTATCAGTCTATTGCAAAAGGCAGCTTTACTGGGAAAGCTTACATCCTACAACAGGACCTTTAACACCATCAAACATCCATATCTACCTATCAGAGGTCCTTGGAAAAGATTTTTTAGGTGGATAACAATGCTAAATCCAGTTAATATCTGGCTGATTACGTAATGAATCATAATATTTATATATTTGATTTTATAGTAACTTCACAGCTTACCAATTTGCAACTCCTGTTCAAATTCTCACTCCATTGGACAATCTCTAAATACCAATTTATTGATCTGAGAAATTCTGTGTTTTTTCTCCCCAGGTCTGTTAAGAAAGAAGGTCAGCATAATGACAACCTTTTCAACTCTCCTTTCCTGGTATATTGAAATTTCAAGTTTTCTACTTGACCTCACCTACAGCACTTTGGAGAGTGGGTAATGCCAAAATCAAATATCAGCATCGTTGTGTCTTGTTCTCATTTTGCTCCGCTCCCCTAGGGCAGGGGTCTGCAACCTTAAACACTTGGACCAGTTTACCACAGAAAACACAGGGAGCCACAAGACCTGGGTGGGTGTGGCCAACTTGACGCCACTCCTACCCAGTCACATGACTCCCCCCAGCCTACCCAGGTTTTGTGGCTCCTAGTTTTCTTTTCTGGGGGAAATGGTTATCTGTGTGTGTGTCCCTCTCCCTCTCTTTCTTCTCTCTCTGTCTCATCTATCCCTTCATCTATCCCTCCCTCCCTCCCCCTCCCTCCCCATCTATCCCTCTATCTATCCCTCCATCCCTGAATCCATCCTTCCATCCCTGAATCCATCCGTCCATCCATCTATTTATCCATCCCTGCATCCATCTACCTATCTATCCCTCCATCCCTTCCTCCATCTATCTGTGCTCTCCTGCCCAGCTTCACGTGTTGTGTGAATTCAACTACTTGGGCTGAGAAGGCTGGCAGGCAAAGCCAAGTGTTGGAGATCCATACAAAATAAGGCAACTCCAACCTGCATCCTGTTGGGGAGACACCTTTCCTTTCCTCTCCCTCTCTCTTCCCCTGGTGGTGACCCAGGTAGCCTGAGCACAGCTCCCTTCTCTGAGGCAGCCAGCAAGCAAACAAATTTAAGTCTCCAGCTAGGAAGCTGCAGGACAGAACCCCAGCCCCAGCTGGTGAGAGCAGAGCAGGCAGCACGTGCACCTTGACTGCCACTGCAATGGCACTGGCTGGGAGAAATGCATGAGCTGAATGGTTGGAGCTGTGCTTGGTGGAGTTTGCAAGCGAGCTTGGCAGTGCTATGGCGGGCCTGGGATGGTGCACATGTGTGGGAAGCCTTCCTCAAGCAAGCAGCTGGGCTCGGCCGAAGTGCAGCAAAGGCACTCATGGGACAGATAGCTGCTTGCTTGAGGAGAGCCTTCCCACATGTGTGCACCTTCCTGGCCCCACCACAGCCAGCCAGGGGGTCACCTGAAGGGAAGCCTCCAACACAGCTCCTGCTCATTCCTCAGCCAGCCCAGATTTCCAAAAAGAAAAGAAGTAGCAAAGGGCCCCAAGAAGAGCTCTGCGGCTTTCAGAGAGAGAGAGATGCAGAGATAGACAGACAGATGAGGGCATTCTGGCTTTCTCTGAGTTTGACTCCTGGGATGGGCATGCGAGGTTCGGTGGGGCCAGTCCCCTTTTCCTGCTGTCCTGGGCTTCTTAAAGCTACATCTGGGCACTGTGGCCCCTCCCCCTTTCCAAAGTCCCCTCCTCCCATTCCCACCTCGCTAGCCCTCATGTTAGCAAGGCCAGCATCAGTTGTGTGGCATGCCCAGCACCAAGCAGCAAGAGGCACCGGAAAATCAGCCCTGGCTGCCTCTCCATCCCTCACCATTGCCCTTATCTTCTCAGGCCAGGTGAAGGATGGTGAGGGGCGGGACTAGCCAGTGATGGGACAGAGAGCTGCAGCAGAGGGTCCAAAGAGCCACATGCAGCTCTGATGCCATGGGTTGCCGACCACCTTAGCAGGAACGGAAAAGTGTTCTGATTGGTTGATTATTCCAATAGCAGAGTATAAAAGGGCTGTCAGATGGGTTGAGGGGCTGCTGTTGTTGTGAGCCGAGCTGCCATGGTTAGCAAACTTGGTTAGCACAATAAATTGTTAACGTTATTTCCAAGCCTTCGCCACTGTTCTTGGTACTGAACAAGCATTAGCCTTGACTTAATACTACTCGCTACTGTTAATGCAAGTGACAGGTCTTTTAACACTTGTATAACTCAGGTGGCTTTTTCCGAAAGGAAAAAGTGCTACTTTAGGTCTAGCTGTTGTAGTTGTTACTTATTCAATTAACTGCTGAACATGACTTAATGGACATCATTTCATCCATCTGTTTGTCTGCGGTTTTGTATTTTTATAAATTCAATCTTGTGATAGGATGTTATCCAGCCACCTATATCTTCTGCCAATCTTTTTTTTACCTTCCATTTTTTCCAGGTATCAAGTTTTTGTTTCACTATAACATATTTAAGCTTGAATTTCATTATTAGTACTTCCAGTAAACAGTTTGGTTCTACTTTTAATTTGCTTTATTGCTTTGTCTTCTTCTTGAAGTCGAAGACATTCTCAACCATTCTCTCAAGCACTGCAATTCAGAGGAATTATAATATTTTGTTTAGATCTCTTACAGCTTGTCTCTCAGAGTACTTTTTTATGTCATCATCCCTATAAATTTGTGTTTAAAGGAATATAAAAAAATGTTCATACTTCCACTATTTCTATCTCAATATTTCTCAAACTTAACAACTTTAGGATGTATGGATTTCATGCTGGCTGGAAATCTCAGCATTAAAGTCCCCCTGTCTTAAAATTGCCAAGCCTGAGAATTACTGCACTATCTATCTGCATTGGGTTGAGCTACTGCAATCAATTTTTCTTTGAATAAAAAAAATTCTTCTTTTTCACTTCTGGCCATTTAGTTATATCATTTAAAAAAAAGTACCAGTTCCTCAGGCCACTTCTTTTATAAAATGCCACTTTAATTGCATTATCTTGTAATATTTTAAAAACAATTCTATTAGTTACTGAAGCTTTGCTTCTAGGATTATTTTCTATGGATCATTTAATTTTTCAGAATATCTGCCTCTAATTTAATATAAATCTATATATGGGCTAATTTTTGTATAGTATTGTATATCTTTGAATCATTTCTTTTTTCTATTTTCTCTTTCTGGTGGGTCTTTGCTTTTACCATATCCATTCTTTCCATAAATTTCACTTGATTTTTATAATTTTCTTGGGTAAACATTTTGTGCTTGACTAAATCTATTCTTTATTTTATTACATAAGTCTTATGGAAATTCTTGAAGATGTATATTATTGATACAATGATTTTATGGTTACTCTTAAGTTATAATTTTGCAAGATTTTCAAAATCGAATCCATAATTGGTACCAAATATTGCGTTTACTTAATAATGTTTCCATCTGTAAGTACTACTATACTATGTACATAATCAACTTAATTTTTGTATTGTTTATCCATGTATTGTATGGTATTTAAATTGTTGAAAGTAAGTCAATTTATATGCATTAATTTTTACTGACAAAACTAATTTAGATTGTTCTCTTTTTATGTTCAAATTTTGGCATTATTCTGGACACAGCATTATTTTATCATAGTATTCTCTTTAATTAATATGACTTTTTAAAAAATGTGTATTGATAATGTATTGCAAGTTGCCCCAGAACTATTCTTTCTTTCTGTCTGCAGTTGAACCTGGATCGCTTTAATATTGTTTGGCTCGTAATGAAACTGCATTGTAATCTTCATCACATTCTACATTGTAGAGCAGAGGTCGCCAACCTTTTGGATCTCAGGGACTACCAAACTCATAATTTTAAATCCCATGGACCAGAGACCGTGAGAAAATCTCCAAAAAAGTCTGCAGGAAAATCCCCCACCCCGTTTTCCTACTGATCGATCATTCTTTATCTGGGATCACAGGATACCGTCTCCAGCTCCATTCTCAGGGGAGGGGAGAGAGAGGGACTTTTGGCTTAATGCAAGGAAAGCAACAGAAGTCTTTTTTTCTCTCCCCCAAACTTCACCAGAAATGAGTCTTTGTGAGACTTGACATGCTGGCGCAACCTCTTGGGACAGGATCCCTTGCAGGGTCCCAAAGACTCATTTCTGATGGAGTTTGAAGGAGGGAAAGAAAGACTTTTGCTGCTTTCCTTGCATGCAGCCAAAAGCAGAAGAAGCAGAAAGAAGCAGCCTGGTAGCCAGGTGAGGCGCATGGAATGAGTGGGGCAAGTTCCCCCTTTTGCCCTTTCCCCCCCTCCCCTCAGTACCTCATGTTGTTTACAATGCAAGCGATGCAAGCCTTGTGTTGCCTCGGGCCATGTGGGCAGCTCAGCCTTGTATTCCCGCACAGCCTGGATTAATTGCTTTGGGGGGTGCTTTAGGGGTGATATTTCTCTGTGGACCACCAAAATTTTCTCGCAGACCACCAGTGGTCCCTGGCCCACTGGTTGGCGACCACTGTTGTAGAGAGCAACTACTGACTCCCTTTTTAAAACAATAATGGGTCTCTACTTCCATAGGTTTTTTTTGTCCTTGGTAGAATATCTGATGTTCCTGTGATATGAAGTAAGTGATACTAGTCCATTTCAGATCATTGATTTCTTGAATATCAATATTTAATCTTAACATTTCTGTTCTGGCATTAATCATATTTTATGTTTTCCATATTCTACATACCACTGGTATAACAGAGGTTTTGAGAGGAGGGGGTAAAAAGTTTAGGCGGGCTAAGAAGGAAAGGGAAAAGGGGGGAAAAGTTACAAAGATATAAGACAAGATGGAGATAAGGGAATTTTTTTCAGGGATAATGGGTAATATATGGGTTTTTTTTTTTAAAAATGGGGGGGATTCTGCAAAGTACTCATGAGTATTGTAATAGTGGTATTTGTATTATAAGTAGATAACCAGAACTTTTAAAGATCTAATAAAAGACTAAAATATCAAGGTATAACTTTAAAAGGTTTAATAATGAATGATAATAAGTTTTAATAAAATACTAAAGGGAATGTTTAAAATATTAGTTTGAATATAGACTTTAATGGATTAATGTGTTGATTGTTATGGATTTATTATTGTAGTATTGGTTTTTGAAATAGTAGAATGTACTAAGCAGAATCTGATTGGGATTTAGGTGTTATTTTAAATTTTAACTTAGGGGAATGATAGAAAGGCATCATACTCCGATTAGTGATTCCAGGGGAAACTATTCTTTCTTAAATTAGAAATGAGACAGATGTAAATGGAGAAATGGACAAAAGATATAAAAAATTTTTTTTTTAAAAAAGCAAGATTAAATATATAAAACAGAATTAAGATGAGGCAAAAGTGGAGAGGAGTTATATAATAGATATAGAATGGTAAACAAGATGGGTAATGGTATACAAGAAAAGCGTGAATACAACTGAGTCCATACAAAAAGAGGTAATCTGGGGCCAAGTTACTTTCTAGAAGAAAGCTTTATGTTTTTTATGTCTGTGTTTTATGTGTGTGTGTTTAATTAAGAATTAAATAATAAAATCTCGGAAGACGACTAGATGAGAATAATTATAAACAAGCCAGAGGGAAATATAAAGTTGATGACTGGATAGTAGATAAATCAGAAAGGAAATATGATTGAATAATGATTAAAGAGAAACAATGTGGAATTTGGTAAAGGGAATTTACGTGTTTATATGGAAATGGGATAAATTATAAGTATGTGATATAAAGCAATATGTTACCTGCCTTGTAAGGATTTACAATGGAAAGAGGTTTTATGTTTTTAATGTTTAATGATGTTTTGTCTTGTTTGTTTGTTTGTAAAATCAATAAAACTTGTTAAAAAAAAAAAGAATTTGGGATGAGTCCTCTTTCATTCCAGGCTTCAATATCTAAAGTCCTTCCTTAATAATCTTCCTAGTTTAAGTGATATCAAGAAAACAAAGGGAATCAAAGGAGAGGCCATATGTATACATTTAGTTTTATGCAGAGTTTCAGTAAAGGATGGTCATATTTAATTTTGAATATAGTCCGCGTGCAAGTAACTCATTTATAAGTTGCAAGTATCTGGGCTTTAATTCATAGGGTAATTTGGGCTAGAAAGATTTTCAACATTAAATAATGTTTACTATTAAATAATAGTAAAAAGGAGGGAGAGAAATCACTATCAGTTGTCAACTGCCATGTAATGTATGTATTGTTTCAAAGAGTATGAATGTCCAAAATTATTAAAATCTCTTTTAAAGTCAAATTAATGCATGTAACACTTCCATAAACATAGCCATTTTATGATACACACCCCATGCCCAATGGTTGCATTTATTTTAGCAAATGAACCCTTACATTTTTACAAGTATATATACAATGTAAGCAATATAACATTGTCTACCTACTTCACCCCATTTTGACTTTAAAAGATCATAAAGAAAATGCAGCAAAAAAGAAAGGCAATTAAATGACAGCAGAATATATAATTCAATGTCTTTCTGTCAGAAACTTCAGAAATAACCTCCGGTGAACAGAAACTAATGTGTCAAACATAACAAGACGCTATAATAAGGAAAAAAATCCCCATAACACATTTTCAGGCTTAATAAAAAGGCTCCAGATCAAAGAAAGCTACTGTAGAAGTTAAGGTGTTGGCCTAGAAACCAGGACTCTGTGACTTCTAATCTTACCTTAGACAAAAAATTGGCTGAATTGACTTTGGCCTAGTTGCTCGCTCTCAAGCTAACCTACCTCACAGGGTTGTTATTGTGGGGAATATAGAAAGAGAAAGGAGTTAGGTATATTTACTACCTTGAGTTATTTATAGAAGAAACAGGGCAGTATAAAAGTCTAATAAATACATACATAAATGGCACTTTCAAGAACATATGGACAAGAGGTCTTGACAAAAAATGCTATTAAAAATATTATCTGTTCACAGCTGTTCTTTAGCTGATGTTGGCTTTTATATATATATGAGCTCTTTCCAAGAACTAGGATAACATAATTTATCAGCAGTTTATGTGTGGATCCAAGAAATGTAGCCATTTGTAATTACTGAGAGATGTCAATATAGAGATTGTTTAAATGCTGTTGACGATTTTAAACACAGTTTTTGATATAAGTGTGGATGCCTTTCCTGTTTCTCAAATCTTGCACCATTTTTAAACTTATTCTTGCTTTTTTCCTTGCCAAATATATCTTAATATTACTTTACTAATTTCCTCAAAATATTTTTTCTCCAGTTATCAGAATTGTTTAAATACATATAATAATCTTGGCAATATATACATTTTTATTGTAGCAATCCTACCTATCAGTGATAATTGCAGGTTTTCCATTTCTCCATGTTTTAATTTGTTACATGAGTTTATAATAATTATCTTCCTTAATAGTTACACATTAGGTCGACCCCTAAATATTTTTCTCTCTTTGTAATCTGAATGTCTATTCTCTTCATTAACTTTTTTCTGCATTTCTGCAAGATTTTTAACTCTTTATTTTCAATCCTGTCATTTTACCATATTCCTCTATTTTTATTAACTTAGGGCCTGTTTTTAATGATCTTCCAAAATAAAAACTAAATCATCTGTGATTGCCTGTAATTTATATTTTTCTTTTTTAATTTCCAAACCTTTTATCTCTATAACTTTTCTGATATTTCTATTTAATACCTCCAATGTCAATATAAATAATAGTGGCAATAAGGAACACCTTTGTCGTGTACCTTTTTAAATAACAACCTTCTCTGTCATATCTTTATTTACCATCACTTTTGCTGTTTGCTTGTAATATATCGCCTTAATCATATTAATAAATCTTTCCCCCAAATCCATACTTACATCATACTTAAGTGGTTAGTAGAGGGGGCACACATAAGTGCACTAACATGCCTATTGTTCCTGTCATTGTATTTTTATTCTTTTATTCTTGTTCTCATTTTTGTTTGACAAATTCAAATAAATAAATGCTGCTGATTCATATTTAAAGTCATTGTCCACTAAGACACTTAGATCCCTCTCAGTTACTTTCAGTTACTATTGAAGAAGGTGCCAACTATTCTATACTCAACTATTCTGTGAAATTGATTTTTCTTGCTTAAATGATAGTCCTTACTTTTCCCACCATTGAATTGCATTTTATTGGGTACATCCCAGTGTTCAAGTCTGTCAAAATACTATTGAAACTTGACTCTATTCTAAAGTGTTTGCTATTCCCCACAACTTGGGTGTTGTCGGCAAATTTGATTAGCTCCCCTTCTATTCCCTCATCTAAATCATTTATAGACATATTGGAATACTGGGCCTAAGACAGAAACTTGAGGTACCCTACTGCATACTTAACCTTCATTTAGATGTAATTCCATTGAGTACTAGGTGATGAATGTAGTCAGCCATCTCATGGTGATACTGTCTATCCCATATTTTTATATCTTACCAAGAAGTAGATTGTGGCCTATTTTATCAATTGACTTACTGATGTCTAAGTAAATTATGACCATAGTATTTCCATATTATTAACTTTAATAAAGTATCACTTTGTTAAAGAACGCAGCAATGTTTGTTTGCTGTGATCTGCTTTTGACAAAAAGCATGTTAGCTTAGTTTAGCTTGTTTCTAGGTGTTCATAGATTTATTGCTTGATCATCTTTTTCAGCATCTTCACAAGAATTGGTGTCAAGCTGATTGATCTATAATTTCCTGGATTCATTTTTCACTTTGATCTATAATTTCCTGGATTCATTTTTCACTTTTTTGAAGGTCAGTTTTCCAGTCCTCAAATGGTTTCCCAGTACTCCAGAATCTTTGAAAAATATGGTTCAATGGTTTTGAGATCATATTTGCTAGCTCTTTCAAAACCCTGGAATGTAATCCATCCATCTAATCAGGGAAATTTGAGCTCATCTGAAGAATAAATGTTCTCTTTTCTTAACTATCTGTAGAGTTGTAATTGCAGGAATGTTCCAATCTCAGATGGCAAACCTCAGATAAAGAATGTTTCCAAGCAAATACAACTCAGGTAAACAAAGTCACTAATCTATGGATAAAGGAGGATTAGAGAGGGGAAGTAAACATATGTTAGACTTTAACTAGAGATAATTAATTGTATAGATTACTGTACTAAACAGTAATGAAAGTTAAGCAGTGCCCAAAGTTAACCAAAGATGGAGGATAACTAAAAATGTATATAAATGCAAGACTATACTCCAATAAAGATCATCATAATTCAGTTGTTCATGATCAAACAACTCGACTGCCTCATCATTACAACAAGTGGCGCTTGAACAGGGACCCTCTTAGGGGGATTAGGATTTGGTACACCTTCAACCCTTTGTGGTTTTTTCAACCTTTTGGTTTCTGTAAGTATGGGGTCTTTGCTTTCTGAGGAACAAAGGAAGCATGTAGATGAATTAGGCTATTTGTTGAAGAAAAATAATACCGAGGTACCACAGAGAAATCTCTTAAGGCTGGTCCAGGAGATTGCAGCTCAGTGCCTATGGTACCCAGAAAAGGGGTCTTTAAAATTAACTGATTGGGAACGTATTGGGAAAACATTGCATACTGAACCTTGAGCAAAAATAGAAGTTTTGCATGTGTGGCATTTATGTAGGCATGCAATTGAAACATTTGGTCACAATGAACTTTCTCTTTTAACACCTCCACCTTCACATTATACTAATGCTGTCATTTAACCCCCTTCTTCACTTGAATATATGTCTTCAATTCCCTCAGCTCCTGCAGATACAGGGCAAAAGCCTCCTGACTCTATTGTTCAGTCTTCTTTTCAGAAAATGGTAGAGACTTGTAAAAGGGATGCCTCTGTCTCAGGAACAGAACTTGCAGAATTACTGTCTGTTTGTCCAGTACAATATCGTCCTGCCTGGTCAGGGGCCACAGCTTGGACTGCAAGTAGCAGAATGGGAGGGCTGCCTTATCAGATCTTAAGAGAGTTAAAAAAGGCAGTTAGAGACTATGGGATTAGTGGTAATTTTACAAGAGGACTTGTAGAAGGAATAAAAAATGGTTATACAATGATCTCTGAAGATTGGAAGCAAATATTTCGCATAATTTTAACATCCATGCAATAGGTGGTTTGGGAGAGTGAATATATGAGACATGCTCAAGTTGCTGCTTTAGGAGGGGGAGAAGCATATACAGTTGAGCAGCTATTTGGTTCTGGACCGTTTGGTACAACTCCTACTCAAGTTGTTCTTCCTCCAGCTACGTTAACTATTGTTTCTGAATGTGCCTTTCGTGCTTTTCTTAAGGTACCCCAAGCCGGAGAACCTAGAGCAAATTTTTCAAACATTTGACAGCATGCCTATGAGCCTTATGCTGACTTTGTTGAGCGTCTATCCAAAGCAATTAGACAGCAGTTTGATCATCAGGAAGCTGCTGGTGAACTTCTTTGCCAGTTAGCTATTGAAAATGCTAATGCAGATTGTAAAAGAGCTTTACAGCTGTTAAAGGCTACTGCTCATTACACTCTGGAAGATATACTGCGAGTCTGCCAGGATATTGGATCACAAACTTATAAAATGCATATGTTAGCAGCTGCTATTCAGAAAGGACAGCAACCAATTGGTAACTGTTTTAAGTATAAGAAACCTGGCCACTTTCAGAAGGACTGTCATTCTACACCTTCTATGCCTCAGAATCGTCCTTCTAAGAAGTGCCCTATTTGTAAAAAGGGATTTCGTTGGGCCAATCAATGTCGGTTTCAGTCGGGAAACTTGCCAATGCGTGTGGCACCCACCCAGAAGGGGCGTTGGTTCTTACCTGATACGCTTCTTCTCGTAGAGCTGCGTAAAGCATCCAGAATGGGAGGTGCTCCAGTCTCGGCTCTCACAGGCTGAGCTTGAATTGAGGAACGCTCCTCCCCATCACGTGGTCCCTTGTAGCGTTCCCAGTTTTGCTAAGACGAGAAGGAAAAGGCCTTATTCTCATCCTAACTAATAGCTAATCCATTGGCCGAAACAAGATTCCCCACCAGACGGACTAATGGGTGGGCTGGATGTTTCACGCAGCTCTCCACGAAGAAGCGTATCAGATAAGAACCAACGCCCTTCTCCATAGAGCTGCTACGAGCATCCAGAATGGGACATACCAAAGCTTGGCGAGTCCTACGGGTGGGATCCCGTCTGGTTCGGAATCTCCTCTGGAACCTCAAGGACCCGTTGAAGGACCCGCCTGCCAAAAGAGGCCTCAGCCGAGGCGAACACATCGATTTTGTAATGCCTGATAAAAGGGGACGGGGATGCCCAGGTGGCAGCCCGGCAGATATCAGTTATTGAAGCTTGCGTGGCCCATACGTCCGAGGTAGCCGCGCTCCTGGTGGAGTGCACAGTTATGCCGGGGGGAACAGGTAGAGCCTGTGCCTGGTATGCCTTAGAAATGGCGGCCCTAATCCAACGGCCAACAGTGGTAGGTGACACTTTGTGACCAAGCAACTTGGGTTGGAAGGACAGAAATAATGCCTCTGACTTCTGGAAGGGCTGGGTGCGTCTGATGTAGATCCTTAGGGCGCGCCGCACATCAAGAGTGTGCCACTCCCTTTCCCTCTCCCGAGAAGGTCTGGGGCAGAAGTTCGGGAGGATGAGCTCCTGAGTTCTGTGAAAAGCTGAGTTAATCTTGGGTAGGAAGGTGGGGTCAGGTTGAGAACCACCCTATCCGAATGGAACACACATAAATCCTTTCTGATGGAGAGGGCTGCTATCTCCAAATCCAGCGAGCAGATGTGATAGCCACAAGAAAAACAGCTTTGAGTGTCAGGAACTGGAGGGAGGCCTCCTGATGGGTTCAAGGGAGGCTTGGTAAGGGAAACGAGAACCCTATTGAGATCCCAGGTGGGATAGCGGTGTACAGTTGGGGGCGCAGATTGGAAGCTCCTTAAGGAAGGCCCGGATACGGGGGTGATGAGAAAGGGAACCCCACTACCGGTGGGAATAACGGTTGCCGGGGGCCGCGACCTGCCGTCTTAGGGTGTTAGTGGATAGACCCTTATTGAGGCCCTCTTGAAGAAAATCCAGGACCTGTGCAATGGAGGGAGAGAGGGGATTGATCTGGAGTTTGTGAGACCAATTACGAAGGCGACCCACGTGGCGTTGTATATTCATGTGGTCGAGGGCCGTCTGGCTGCCAGGATAGTGTCTATGACCTGGTTGGAGAACTTCTCTCTCCTTAAGTGGTCCCGCTCAACCTCCAGATGGCTAATTGGACCCATTGGGGTTTCGGATATGTAAGAGGGCCCTGGGACAGGGAAATCTTGTCGGGTGGGATCCTCCGGGGGGGCACTGAGAGGTTGCAGAGGTCTGCAAACCACGGACGTCTGGGCCAATAAGGGCCCACCAGAAGAATTTCCGCTTGCTCCAGGATCAGTTTGTGGATGACCCTGGGGATAAGGGTCGGGGGGGAAGGCATAAAGAAGACCTGGGGCCCAAGAGCAACGTAGGGTGTTGTGGTTCTCCGCCCCATGAGAGGGGTACCTGGAGAAGAACCTTGGTAGCTGGGCGTTGAGGGGGGATGCAAAGAGGTCCACCTTGGGAAGGCCGAAGATTGAGGCTGCCTCCCTGAATAGGGATGGGTGGAGACGCCATTCCGCTTGGTCTAGGGTGGCTCTGCTGAGCCAATCTGCTTGGATGTTTAGAGCCCCCGAGATATGGTCTGCCTTGATGGATGACAGGTTTGCTTCCGCCTATCGGCAAAGGCGTTCGGCCTCTCTCATGAGCCGTATCGATTGGGTGCCCCCTTGCCTGTTGATATGGGCTTTTGCCGTGACGTTGTCTGTAAGGACCAGGATGTGGCGCCCGCGTACCTGAGGTAGGAAACTGTGAAGTGCCAGGTAAACGGCGTGGAGCTCCAACCAATTTATGCTGCAGTCGTTCTGTTGTCGACCATCTGCCCTGGGACGAGAGAGAGTGGACGTGAGCGCCCCATCCGAAGAGGCTCGCGTCTGTGGTGAGGGTCAGCCAGTTGGGCTCTTTGAAGTAGTGGCCCTTGTTGATGGTTGGTCTGGTCCACCAAAGGAGGGACGTGGGGACTCTTGGAGGGACTCTGACCAGGAGCCTTGAGTTGCTCCTTCCTGATCGCTGATGCGGAAGCAGGAACCATTGAAGGGATCTGGTGTGAAAACGGGCCCAAGGAATAACAGAGATACATGAAACCAACTTGCCCAACAATTTTGACAAGTCTAACAGAGACACTTTTTTTGCACGCCTAATGAGCTTAATGGATTGTTGAATGCTAAGGAGCCTTTCCGGGGACAGGAAGACTAGTTCCTGGACAGTGTCAATCACTGCCCCCAGATGGGTTAGCCGGGTAGAAGGGGAAAGGTGACTTTTTTTCCAATTTATCAGAAACCCATGATCCTGAAGGGCAGCAAGGGTGAGTTTGGTGTCTCTCTCTGCCTGATCTTTTGAGGAGGACTGGATGAGGATGTCATCCAGGTAGCAGTGGAGACGGACCGGGAGGGATCTAAGGTGGGCGGCCAGGGCCGCCAAGACCTTGGTGAAGGCCCTGGGAGCGGAAGACAGACCAAAGGGAAGTGCGACATACTGGAAGTGTTGTTTATTATAGGAGAAGTGTAGAAGCTTGTAGTGAGAGGGCCGAATTGCGATGTGCAAATACGCCTCTGAGAGGTCAATTGAAGTGAGCCAGTCCCCTCGTCGGGTTCCCAGGAGTATTGATTGTAACATGTGCATTTTGAATTTGCGGGGGCTAGAAAACGATTCAGCCTTTTAAGTCTAAGATAGCCCTCCAACCCCGAGGGTTTGGGCACTACAAACAGATGGGAATAAAAACCTCGTCCTCGTTGAGTGACGGGACGGGTTGGATAGCTTTATATCGAGGAGATGACTGATGGCGGCGTCCATGAGGGCCTGCTTGGCAGGGTCTTTGGAGAGGGGGGAGGACATGAAGAAATCAGGAGGGGGGGACTGGAACTCAAGGGCAAGGCCAAAACGGACCGTGTCCCTGACCCATGCATCAGTAGTAGAGGCCTCCCATCGGTTGGCGAAGTACCTGAGACGGCCACCGATGGGGAGAGAGAGGGTTGAGTTATCTGGAGCGCGCCGGAAGGGCCTGCTCCCAGATCCCCGGAAGGGCCTTTTATAGGAGCCACCCCTTCTGGACCTCTCGGCTGATTTGGCCCGATCTTGCGATGGGGGCGGCATGTAGGAGGGAGATCGCTGGTATCTGGGGGGAAAGGAGGTCTGGAAGGAGGAATGAAAGGATCCTCATCGAAAGGAGGGGGGGCTCTGGGGTCGGACCTCTGAAAAAGAGAGGGGAGATATTTGCGCTTGTTACGGCTCTCAACCAGCAAGGGATCAAGGACCGGACTGAATAATTTATCTCCCGAAATGGGAGCAGATGCCAATTTCACCTTGTTTTTAATGTCCGCTTGCCAGTGACGGAGTCAAAGCAAGCGGCGAGCTGTGACCTGTGAGGATATGGCTCTGGTGGAGAATTTCACAGCCTGATAAGTGGTGTCGGCCGAGAACTCGGCCGCGGCCGTGAGCTTTGCGATGTCCTGATGCGCCCTGAGATTGGATGCGGGGACATGTTGCTTTAGCTGGTGGAGCCATCTGATTGAGAAGAAAGATTGGTGAAGAAAGATACGGCCGTGGCCGATCTAATGGCCCAGGCATCGGATTGGTGGGCCCGGCGTAAGGCCAGCTCGGCTCGCTTGTTCTCTGGTTTCAGGGCCTCTAAGGCATCGCTAGGGGTCGAGGAAGAAGCCAAACCCACGATGGGTTCATCAACAGAGGGGGGGTCTAGCAGGAGAGAAAAGTCAGGGTCAAGGTTGAAAAAACGTTTGTCCTGACTGGAGGGGGCAGGAGGCGCCCCGTAGAGGCCAGTTGTTTGGAAACCAGATCAGAAAAGATAGGTGGGACCGGAATGACTTCGGTCTCTACCACTGGCTGACTAAAGATGGAGTCATGGGGTCCCCCGAGGCTGCAGGCTCGGGGGGGTTGGGAGATCAGGCCTGAAATATTTTTGGCCTTGAAAAGGATGGACCTAAACAGGTGTGGTTTAAACAACCCCACGAAGGTGGGCTGGTCCGGGGTGAGGCCTTCATCCTCTGACATCTCCCCTCCATTGGGTCTGCCCCGAGAGGGGTTCACTATAGATCATGGACCCCAAATCAAGGTCCTCCTCTTCCCCGAAATGGGTCGGGTCCCCTTGATCGTGTTCCTGCTCCTCCTCCTCTACCCCATGAGAGAGAGGCAGTTTCCTCTGGGAGTGTACCTGACGATGTGAAGCATCCGACCTGGAAAGCGATCTGATGGATGGAGCCTGGATTTCAGAGGCCGCAGGCCGAGGGGCCAGACCGGCCATCTGCTGGAGACCTTGCGCGATTCCCTGGCAGATGGCAAACTCCATCCAGGATCTCATTTTCTCAGGGATTTCGGCCATGGAATCTTCCTCTGGTTCCTCCTGGCGCAAGCCAGCAGCAGTGGGGGTGAAAGTAGCTTCAGGAGCTTGTCTAGGCACCGAGGCCAAAGATTGAGCAGGCGAGGAAGGAGGAGGGGCTGGGAGGAGGTTGAGGGTGTGGCGGGAGGAAGGGCCAGAGGCACGGAGCTTGACTCTAGACCGCCTGTCTATTTCCTCTCTAATGCCTTGTGGCGCCTGAGGGCATCCTTCTGTGAGGCTTTGGAGGTCTCCTGTGCCTGTTTGCGCAGGTAATGCATTTTGGATTTGGCCTTCAGAGAAGGGCCACGTGAAGAATTGTCATCTGCCATCTAGAAAGAAGCTGGAAAAAAATTATTTAAGTTAGTATGAGACGGTTGGCTCGTCTGAGTGCGACCTACACCAAGGCCGGGTATCACAACGGTTGTTTCACACCCCCCTTTTAGTGAAATTTTTTTTTGTTTTTGTTTTTTTAATATTCCATTGAATCAATCATTCAATCATTAATGATTCTCCTTATTTTGCTTTCCTTCTTTTTTTTTTTTTTTTTTTTGAAAATGGACTGAATTGGAATATATATAAAGAAGCTGGGCCTATTGCCCGTTCAGTTTCATTGCTGCTCTTATTAGAGCGGTTTAAATTGCTCCGAAGGGAGCAGCAGTTGTACGTGCAGGTGGTCCAATTAGCCAAAAGAAGGCCAGGCCTGTGAAAAGTATGATGGCCTACAGCAGCTATCCTCCAGACGAAAACCGGGGGTTGGAAGTGCTGCTACCTCGCCAGCTGAGAACGGCTGCGGAGCCAACGGACCTTGTGGAGGCTCGGAAACCCTCGAAAGGAACCTTGAGGGAACGAGCTACAGCTTTAAGCAGTCCCCGGGGAGCTGCCTAGTGAGAATTTATATCAACGCAGCCTGGATGCACTGTTAGACAAGGCCCCAAAATGGCGGATGCCACGCGGCGCCCAAAATAGCGGCCGCGAGTTGCGAGAGGGGCTATCAGCGGCGGTCACTCTCCCGGCGTTGAAGAGGCCTATGAGGGCCCAAAAACGGGAGGAACAGGGGGTAGATGTATCTCCCCTGGTTACGGGGCGTTCAGTGGGGGGAAACAACCGATCGAGGCAGGAACGAAACGGTGCTCAGTGGTAGAGTGAACAAAGTGGTAGGCGAGGGGTGTGTGGGGCGCCAGCAACGCAAGCGCTGGAATTCTGCCCAAAGGAAAAGATTAAAAACTCCCCCCCAGGATGGGGGAAACTCCCATAGGGAGCTATAGACCCCAGAGCAACTGCGCATAAATAATGAAATCAAAGGTTCAACCTGGTGTGGAAATCCTACAGAGAAAACCTGAATTGGCCAAGAGCTTGAAAAAAACATAGCCTGACTGTCACGAGGCTGAGCTAAAACTGGGAAACGCTACGAGGGACCATGTGATGGGGAGGAGCATTCCTCAATTCAAGCTCAGCCTGTGAGCGCCGGGACTGGAGCACCTCCCATTCTGGATGCTCGTAGCAGCTCTATGGAGAATCCAAAGCGTGCCTTTCCCACCACTCTGACTCCTCCAGCAGTCTTTCTCACTCCTCCCCAGCCACAGCTGGTAGCGCTGGGATCGATTTAATCACTCAAGAGGAAATTGAGTTTAAATTTCCCATGGAAGTTAAAATAGTTCCATCTCAATTTAAAGGTCCTCTTCCTTCGGGATTAGTTGGCTTAATTTTGCCTCGTTCTTCTGCACACAAAAAGGGCTATTTTATTGTGCCTGGGGTAATAGATTCAGATTACACTGGTATCCTCATGATTCAGATTTGGGTGAATCTTCCTCAAGTTCTTCCTTGTAATTCTTCTGTTGCTCAATTGCTTCTTCTTCCATATGAAATTCCATCTCCTGGTATAGGTAATCGTGGGGATGCAGGATTTGGATCGACTTCTTTATCTGTAGGCTTACTTCATCAGCTGAACTCCTCTCGTCCTTTGTTAACGCTCTTCCTTAATAAACAACCATTTCAAGGGTTATTGGACACTGGAGACGATGTTACTGTCATCTCCTCTTTACAGTGGCCAGTACAGTGGCCAAAAACAACAGTTTCTTCATTGTGGGGAATAGGAGGTTCTACAGCTGCTTGGCAGAGTGTTCAAGAAATTAATGTTACAACATCTGCTGGTAAGTCCTTTTTCCTACAACCATACATTCTAGATATTCATACTAATATTTGGGGCCGTGATATCCTTTCTCTTCTTAATGCCCATTTGATTCTTGATGATGGCTCTTCCTCTTAAATGGCTCTGTTCTACGCCGGTTTGGGTGGAACAATGGCCGTTATCAAGGGAAAAACTCACTGCTTTGCAATAATTGGTTCAAGAAGAATTGGCTGCTGGTCATATAGAACCTTCTACTAGTCCTTGGAATACTCCTGTTTTTGTTATAAAAAAGAAAAATGGGAAATAGCCTCAGACAAAATTCAAAAGGTAGAACCTTATACCTACTTAGGACATAGAATGTTGCACTATTCCTCCATTCCAATTCTTCCTGAATTACAAGTACAGAAATCATATACATTAGTACAATGGCAAAAATTACTTGGCATTATTAATTGGGCACGCCCATTCTTCTACATTACAACTGGTGATATGTTGCCCTTATTTCAGTCTTTGAAGGGAGCACAATCACCAGGAGATCTAATTGTATTAACTGATCTTCAAAGAACATGCCTTCAAGAAATATTGAATAAGTTTAAGCATCGATATGTGGACAGGATAACATCCTTAACAATAGGACTTTGCTTAGCTATTCTTCCCACTACACCCTTACCCACGGGATGTCTTTATTCTAATGCGTCCCCACAAGCGGTCAACATTCATGAATGGATTATTTTGTCAGCTACTCCACCTAGAAACATTTATCCTTATCAATCAGCATTAGAGGATTTGATTATTAAAGGTTGTAAATGAGCCTTACATCTTACAGGACAGGATTTCATTAGCATAGCTTTCACTCATACAAAAGTTGAACATGAGCATTTGATGATAATTTCAGAATCATATCAGATAGCCTTTTCTCAATATGTGGGAAACTTGTTGTATTCTTTACCCAAGGATCCTAGAATAGTGGTTACTACTACTTTAAATCGGCCTTTTCTTCCATTTTTGTGCGAAATCCTATTTCTAAAGCTCTTACAGTCTTTACTGATGGATCACCTACACGGGGTGTGGTTGTCTGGCAGATTCAACAACAATGGTATTCTAAATTTACTGCCACGCAGACTTCAGCTCAACATGCTGAGCTGGCTGCTGTGATTTTGGCTTTACGATTGTTCAATGACCAACCTATTAACTTGATCGTTGATACTTAATATGTGTATTTAGCTATGCAATCTCTTCCCTTTTCTTATTGTGCTCTCTCTTTGGATAAGAATTTGTTATCCTTGTTTTTATCTTTAAAGAATAGTTTGGAAACTCGCTTGTATTCTTTGTATGTAGAACACATTCGAAGTCATACTCCCTTTACTAATGCCTTGACTGAAGGAAATCGGAAGGCAGATGAATCCTTAAAGGAGGTTGCATCTTTGTTTGCTGATCCTGTTGTTACTCATTCTTATTTTCATCAAAATGCCAAATTGCTTGCAAAGCAATTTAAAATTTCATTATCTCAAGCCGAGGATATTGTCCGTGCTTGTCCAGCTTGTCAGCAACTGGCAGTTTCCTTTCCAGTGGGTGTCAACCCACGAGGAACCCAAGCTAATCAAATTTGGCAAATGGATGTAACTCAATTTTCAACCTTTAAGCCATACTGTTATCTTCATACATCTATTGGCACTCATTCACACTTCCTTTGGGTTACTGCTTCAAAACATGAATGTACTTCAGATGTTATTCCTCATTGCCTATCCTCTTTTGCTGTAATGGGTTGGCCTTCTCAGTTTAAAACTGACAACTGCCCCGCTTATATTAGTAAGGAACTTCAAACCTTTTGTCAGAAATGGAATATTACTTTAGTGCACGGAATTCCTTACAACTCTCAGGGTCAAGCTATAGTTGAGCGAGCTCATCGTACTTTTAAGGCATTGCTTCAGAAACAATTACAAACTAAGTCTGGCTCTTACCATCTGCGAAAGATTTAAAATCTCATTGCTGTAGCATTATATACTTGACCTTTTTAGATTCTCTTGCAGACTCACCTGTTAATTTGCATTTTCGAATTACTGAATCTTTAGCAAGGCCTTTGGTAAAGTATCACCAAGCTCCAGATCCAACCTGGAAAGGCCCTACACCACTGATCACCTGGGGTCACGGTTACGCCGCCATGGAAGATCCTTCTACTCAACAAGCAGTGTGGGTTCCAGCGCGCTGTGTTCATCCGTATCATGGCATGGCATCAGGGCCTTCACAACCCGATTCCGGATTTCAATCTTCATCTGAACATGGAAGTCCGTCTTCCAAGGTCAACGCGTCCTCAACCCAACACTTGGGGCCAGGTTAAATCTACTACATATCAAGCTCAACAACAACTGCAACAGGCCTCATTGCCTCAGACTCCTGAAAATCTTGTTGCTGCTGTTTTTGCTATTATTACTGCTAACTCTGTTACCATTTTACTTTGTATTTTCTTGTTATGGTCAATGGTGTTTCTGCTCAAAATGACATTTCTGTGGTTTGTCTTAACCCTAATTTGTGGGTTCGTCATGCCCAATACATGTTTATGACCCATGGCACAAATATTACTTTATACTATGAGCCCCCAATGGCATTTGGTCAAATTTCTTTTACCCCTAACTTGATCATGTCTTCTACATTTATTGTCTCACAACTACAATCTATTTCACACTCCTGGCTATTTTCTAAACCCCCTATGCAATTGGATTTTGTCTGTTGCCATTACTTGAAAGTTAGTCAATTTACAAGAGGTCTGTGTTTCTGTTGTCACGCTAAACACACTTGGCTTCATAATTGGTCTGATTATGATGCTGCTCAGCACATATTAAAAAAGCTAGGGAATTATAGTTATTGTTCTGACTACTATTGGTTGTCAGGTATCTTTAATTCTTCTTTACATGGAATTAATATAGCTCCTGATATGTATCCTGACAATTTTCCTATTTTTAATGCCTCTGATCAATCTAATATAGGATCGATATGCGCTGGTTGGCAGCTTAAGGATCCTAATATGTGGTTCTTTTTTGATAAATATGCCACTAATGTTCATCCTCAGAATTATCAATGTGCAACTATAGGCTATTTTACTCTACCTGTTCAAATAGGTACCCTCCCATCAACTCGACAGCGGCGTTCCTCTCTGGGGTCTACATGTAATGATGAAGTCATTATTGACACACAATTGTCTTCTGGTTCTACATTTGGCCATGCATTGGCAGGGGCCGTTACAGGAGTCCTTACTCTAAGCTCTTATCCTGGCATAATTGCTCAAGAAAACAGATGATCTATTCTTGGTCTCACCTGCAGACTTGAAAAATCCATCAATGCTACTGCTGCTATTATTCGTGATTTGCAGCATGAAATAGAAGACTTAAATCAAGATGTCTTACAGCAGTGTTTTGCCATAGACTATCTTTTAGCCCGTCAGGGAGGGTTCTGTACGTTAATTGGACACCATGAATGTGCTGTACATTTTCATTCTTTGAATAAAACTATTGAGGATGAGCTTGTCAATTAACAATCATACACTCAAAATAATATCCATGCTCAATACTCACCTTTTGAGTGGCTAACCAATTGGGTCCCTGATTGGTCTTGGCTCAGACAGTTTTTCTTTTATGCTATAATTATTATTATTGTACTAATTGCAACCGGTTGTTTTATTCAATATATTCCAAATTTATTCGCATTGTTTCGTCCCGCTTCCCCCTCTCTTAACCCTCTACAATTGCGATACATTCATAAATCTTTGAATCCTCCTTTTAAAATAAAAAACGAGGATATGTAGAGTTGCAATTGCAGGAATGTTCCAATCTCGGATGGCAAACCTCAGATAAAGAATGTTTCCAAGCAAATACAACTCAGGCAAACAAAGTCACTAATCTATGGCTAAAGGAGGATTAGAGAGGAGAAGTAAACATATGTTAGACTTTAACTAGAGATAATTAATTGTATGGATTACTGTACTAAACAGTAACGAAAGTTAAGCAGTAACCAAAGTTAATCAATGATGGAGGATAACTAAAAATGTATATAAATGCAAGACTATACTCCAATAAAGATCATCATAATTCAGTTGTTCATGATCAAACAACTTGACTGCCTCGCCATTACAACAACTATCTTGACTTGTATTCCTAATCAATCTTTTGATAGATTGGATTGTTTTTTCTTTTGTGTAAAGATAGATGCAAAGAATGAATTAAATTAGTTTGAGTTCTAGTTAAGGCATCAGGCTAAAAGCTAGGAGACTATTAGTTCAAGACCCATTTTAATAGCTGGGTTACCTTGGCCAGTCACTGTCTCTCAGCCCTAAGAAGGTGGCAGTGGCAATCACTTCTGAAATCTTGCCAAAAAAACCAGTAGGCATTATTCTATGCAGATGTTAGTAATCCACCCTGCCTCAAAGACACAGACACACAAACATAAGATAAGGGAGTATATAAATACCATTGTTCCATTGTGAATAAATGACTGCAAAAGAATAGCACAAAAGATTTGTAACCAACTGACATACTGTATGTATATAAAATGGAAAATGATTCTATGTTTTTATGTTTTGTATGTGTATGTTTGTTTTTAAAAATAAAAATTCTTAAAAAAAAATACCTTTGTTCCCTTCTTACCTGCCAGATGAAACAATTAGAAATAATGACAGTCAACTATCATACATATTATAAAACTACCTCACCAAGAAAGCAGGTATGTCATCAGTACATCATGATCACATTTTTCTTTTCGAAAAAAAATATTTTTCTAAGAATCTTTGTACGTCTGCATACCCTAACTCTGATGCTGATGATGCGGCAGTATCATTTTGTTCTATATTAGCTATGCCACTTATGAATGAGCATTAAAAACAGGCAGAATGAGACCTTATGTCTGTTTACAAGTATAGGAAAAGGAGTGTTGGCAAGGTCTTCTAGACTTGGCATTTGTTGCTTGTGAAAAGGAAGTCTTTAACATAGAAATACTGGATTCATGGTATAAATGAGTGGATGGCCTTTTAGTGTTGTAAAGAAATGTGCTAGTAAAAATAATGTTTTCCAATCTCTTCACATGGTTTTGTAAAAGAATAATTTCCAGCTAAAGGGGAGGCAGGAAGAATCTGTCTGCACTTGGTCTGATTTTCTAGTGCTCTGGCTTTTTCCTCTTTCAAAGAGTTTACTGGTCTAGGTTTTGTTTTTAAAATAAGGGGGAGATGTTAAAACTGTGTTTGGATCTGATTGTTTTTTTATGCTGTAATCCATCTTAAAATATTGAACTCTACTGTATGAACATAAATACATCATAGCTGATTGTGCTGTTTATCTTGCTTAACTCTCAAACAATGTAGGATCTGGGCACAGCTTCAGCATCTCATTAAGCTGAATGCTTAAACATCTCAAAAAGAGCTCATCATCTTCTCAGGCAGGCTGTTTCTATCTCAAACAATGTTTGCTATTAGGAATGAGCTAAACATTTAACCAATATTTCGTTTCAATTAATGATCACTTTTGTTTTTTGGTGAAATGGAGAACAGGATTGTTCCACTTTCTACATAATAATTTTTACAGATCATTGAAGATTGCAATAATTTCTTCTCTTGATTCCTCCTTCCCAAAATAAAGTTGTGTAGCTCATTCATGGGTATTCCATTAAATGAGGTTTTTAAGAAGAGACTATACAGTTACTTGTTTGAAATGGTATATATTCTCCTGCTTGAGCAGGGGGCTGGACTAGAAAACCTCCGAAGCCCCTTCCAGCTCCATACTATTCTGTTCTATATTCTACTCTATCCACTCATCTCTTTTTTTCCAATTTAGGCATTGCCAGATTCTCAAAGGACTCTGGGCAACTCACAATATAGTAAAACAGAACAAAAAAAAAACACCAAATAGAAATAAATAAGTTGGAAATACTAACACTCAACTAAAAAAAAAGTTGAAAAACAAATCCTAAACAAGCTCCATCAATGACTTAATTTCTAGGTACTTACTCATAACAACATACACACAAATGCCCACATATACACACAGCCATGATGTGGTTTCTTTGGTTTTAAATCTAGAATATCACATTATGTAGGAACTAGATTGTTACAGTTCAGTCAACAAATCATGATTAGCTTAGCTGGTCTATAAAACCATCAAATAAGTTGCATACTAACTTAAGTTTGCTATTAATGGATCAGAGAAAACAATATCACACTAATTTTCCATTGATTTCCATAGATCTTGGATCCAATCAACTGTCATTTGAACCTAATGCAGGAATGTTTATATTTATTTATTTATTTAGTGGCAGCAGCCCTCCAGCAGGGACGGGACCTGACCGATATAACTACCGGTTCTGTTGCTCTTTGTTGTGCGTGCATGCCCGCACACGCGCAAGTGCAATTTACAATCTGCTGAGCTGCCCAGACAGTTGAGCAGTGCTGCGTGCAAGTGCGCAGTGGTTGGAAAAGCCCTTTTTTCCTGCCTTTTCAACCACAGCTATGTCACACAAAGCAGCTGCACACTGGAAAACACAGGAAATAAAAGTCAGGTAAGAGCCCAGGCAGACGGGTGGGCCAGAACAGCAGCAGACATAGAACTGGTTTTATGTATGCTCTCTGTTTGCTGCTCTTCAGAGCAATCAGTTCTACAGAAGTGGACAGAACTGGTAGAATCCCACCCTTGCCCTCCAGCCTTCTCTAAAGATATCAATAATTGAATGTGGAAGCCTATGTGATTAAAGTAATCAAGCATTCACACCACCATAGAATATATGTGGATGGTGGCTTGATTTTCCTTGTTTATGGAGCATCTGTACCTACATCAAATTGCAGATCCAATATGAAATAGTCAGCATTAACTATGTATTAATATTGAAGAGTTTAGAGTCAAAAAGGATTGCATTGTGGAGCCCACGCATTAGAATTCAAACAAACTTTTTGAAGATTAATCTTAACAGTCTTGAGGACAGCTGTGAGGCAAGGAGAGGATTTTAACACTCTCGTTTTGTGGGTTTGATAGGTTTTAAACAAGTATCATTTTTTAAAAAAGTATATTTCAGATTGCAAAATGTATTCCAATAACTCTGCAGAGTTATTCAGTCACCATATACCTGAGCTATTTAATTCAGACCTACAGGAAACTATTCTGTCTTACTAAGAGAAAAAGCACTGCTTTTAAATATGGCAAAACATCAAAAGTTGATTTCCCTGAATATAAGCCCAAAGCCCACCCATTCTTCCATCTCATGTTTCTACCAGAATCTTTTATACCCCATTTCTATCATCTATTTGTCTCTATTGGTCCATTGTTCCTAAGAATTAAAACTGCTGCAGATTCAGTTGCAAATCATTAGGAACCTGAGTAATGTGGATTTTGTTTCCTTTTAATATATTTTAAGCAGCCAGAACTCTGAATTTTGAATAAAAACCTGGCAATAGTTTTGATAAAACTTGGCAATGTTTGATAAAACACTGGAATATGGGGTGTTTGGTGGCCATTGTGGATTAGTGACAGAAGCCATTTAGAGAAGACCTCTCTGATCAATGCTGCTTTAGTTTCCAGATGAATGCAGTCAGGAGATCAAATAACTTTACATTAAGCTAGGGCTGTTATTAAAAGAAACATAATCCTCTTATAATCTAGTGAAATGGTCACATAAAGATGGGGCTTAGGGAGAACTGAATCTTTATTTATGCAGAGACAACTATAGTTTCAATCCTCCTTCCAAGCTGCAGATTATCAAAATCCTTTGATAGCAGCTGCAATATTATCAAAGCACCAGAATGCTGGAAAAGGAAAGTGGGAAGTATAAGACAGAATGGCCCAATGTCTTTCCCAAATAAAATACAGATGGTCTTAACAAGACTATCACCATAAGGTAGCCAAGTCATATTTCTCTAGGGGTCTTATTATTAATGAAAAGGATCAAAACTGTTTTCTATGGAGCACACAAACAGCTCACAGAATATACAGGTTTTTTCATTAGCCAAGAGGCTGCAAAAATCTGGAGCCGCTATCTCTTGGCAAACAGTATTTGACTCTGAGCAAGCTGATCCCAAAAGCAAAACTAAATATTAAAGCAAGGCCCAACCTTTGGCCCAGGCAAAACAGCACATCACCTGCAACTGTTTGATTTTCTGTGGTAAGAAATAATACATAATTCTTGAGTTAATGATAGAACAGGTATAAGGCAATCTAATTCTAACTCTTCCCTACATCTTTCCTCTGATTAAAAGGGTTCATGAATATGGTTATCATTCAATGGGCCAAGGGATATTATATAACACTATTGATGAGAGCAGCTTGCCAACAGAAGAGGGAAGATCACGGTAATTATAGACAAAGTATTAACTAAAAGTTCCTTGGGGAGGGGGCATCTTTCCGCGGTCCACCATCTCTTTATCAAGATTTATTTATAGAGGGAGCACTTCAGGCACACAAATGAGCAAGGAATCAAGTCCACGCCAGTATTTCTGTGCCGCAACTCCCCAGCCCACTGAGCCCGAATTCAACCATTTTTCCAAAGGGTGCTGTTCTGTACACGAGCAGGGAACGCGGTTTTGATGGTGCGCGGCAATTCCTCTGATATATATATATATACACACACACACACACATTTTTTTTGCGGAAGGCCAAGCAACGTCACCTTTAACTGCCCTGCAAGGCATTGAAGCAAATGGGGCAACAAAAGTCAGACGGCCTTGAATATTTCCTTTTAGTTTCCCGCGGGGAGGGATTCAATACAGCCCTTAAAATGCTCGTGTCCTTCTGATTAATTACTTGGTTCTCGCTCGCCCTAACGGGCTTCCACCCCATCTTGTAAGAGCTCCAATTAATAGAGGTATAATGCACTCTGTACAAACCATTCTAGAAAAAGCGAATCGGGCGAGGGCGGCAGCTTAGTTATGGAAAGCCTGACGTTGATCCACGCCGGCATCCGCAGCCGCGGCCTTGCCCGAGATCGCGATGAAAGCGCTCAGCGTTTGCATTTGCAACGCCGTAGCAGCGCTGCACGTCTTCTGGCCCGGCTTGGTTGTGCAGCTCTTCTCAAATGGATCCGCGAGGTGCTGATTTCTATCCCTCGCATTTACTGAAGGATCTGTTGCAAGCTGCCACCCCCTTGCCCTCGCACTTCTACGCTTCTTCATCGCAGACTCCGCTTTTTCTCCAGCAGTTGCAGTTGTCTTCGCTTACCTTTTCCTGTGCCCTGTTCAGCCTCTTTTGAACATTTTTCGCAAAGATGCCCGTTTTTATGTCAGCCATAGTGGCTGGTTCAGGAATCCTGACGCGGAGGCAATTCAAGAACACAATCTCAAGAAGAAGGAGGAGAGAAACAAATCCGACTTGCAGAGATCGAGAGAGAGCGCGCGCAAGAGAAGGGGAGGATCATGGGGAAGAAAGAGAGGGGGGTACTTAAAGAGAGGTGGCGTCGAGAAGACTCGGATATGGGAACACGCATGACACAATCCGACAGACTGGGAGGATCAAGTTTGAAGACTACGGTTTTAAGTATACTTCTTAAAAATTAGCTTGCATCAGTGTGGTAACTTCTAGCGCATTTTGACTGTTCTTTTAGCCCCCCCCCCCCTAAAAAAACATGCGTGAGTCCACGAGGAATTCCATGGGATTACGATTTTTAGATTAGGCCAACACGTATTTTTTAAAAGTCATGAAAGTATGAAAGAAGAGAGTTATCTTCCATATTAGGCATACTAGCAATTGAGCCTTCTCTTTATTTTGTTACAGAATTACACGGCAATTAGTTTCAAAAAAAAAAGTTTGAAGGAATCCTCTATTTTCACCTGTATAGAATTAAAGTGGAGAGGCGAAATGCAATCTACGTTGACTGAAATTGGGATCTCTTCATCCATTTGTTCAGTCCAGAGGGATGCTGGGAATTGAAGTCCATCAAAGCTAAAGAAATTCAGGTTGTCCACTCCTGTACTAAAATAACACAACTTGTGTCTTTTTCTCCAGTTCTTATTAATTGTATTTACAAGTGCATGTTTAAAATCAAGTTAAGGCAAATCATTCAAATAATACGTGTCCAAAGTCTATGATTCTGCAGGATATGTCCTGGATAACTCTTAGTCATTAAACCCTCCCCCCCAAAATATGTACTTTGAACTGAGTTGGCTCTTTACTGAAACCCTATAGAAAGTTGGTATAGGAATCCAACATACCAGAAAGCTAATATGTTAGAAAGCAAGGCACTAGAGCTTTCAGCTCCATATATATGTTTGCTTCTGGCTCCAAACAATCCCAACCGTCAGTCTTATCAAATAAAACTGATGAATGGCATAAGCTCAGTTATATGTTTAGAACGGTGCTCTCAGTTCTGTAAAGAAACAAGTTTCCCTCAATAGCCATTCTGCATGTGTTCTTAACATTTCAAAAGTCCCAAATAGTGAGAATCCCAATGCCATAAAGTTAGCAGTGTAGCTGTCCAAGGTACTGATCTATGATGCTTGCAACAGGAAACACATTTATAGTTCAATCTGGATTTTGTAATGCTACATAGAACTAAGGACTCCTGAATTTTATGGGATTTATTGATCAACAGACATATAATATAGGGCTATCCTATTATTATAAGGTTTTCATGGGCAGCCTCTTTTCTAGGAATCTTAGGCCAAATCTGGAGAGTTGAAGAAATAAAAGAAGTTAGATAGTAACAAATGATACAAGGTGATCAAATTAAAATAGCAGAATGTGAATAGATGGCTAGGATTTTTAAAGAGTTGATAAAATCATACTGTTGTCATACCAGTTTTAGATTATACTGATGTGACAATTCCCAGTTGAAATGTACAGGATTATAATGCGAGAAATGTATTACTTTTAAGTTTTACAATTAGACTTGCATTATATTTTGTCCAGTGAGAGTTAAGCTATCTTTTGTTTTCCTGTTACAGAGGGCATAATACTAATACTAAATGAGAGTTGTTTATCTTGTAGGCTTATCTATTTAAGTAAGTTTTCCTCTTGAGGTGATTGAGTGCCATGAGAAACCTTATATTTCACCATAACACGAATGTTATGTGTTTAATAACAATCTCATGTTCTGCCCCACTGCACTCACCTCATTTTCCTAGTCAGCAGATCTGTGGTGGTCCTGGTCTTAGACTGCTGCTTTTAAATGTGAGATAAGCTTGCAATAAAGCTAGCCTTATTGCCGATTTGATCCTCAAAGAGAAGGCTGATCTATAACTGAAACTTGGCGGAGCTCAGAGGGAGGCGTTCCTCTTGCAGAAATGTGCCCAGTGGGTTATCAAGCATGGCACCAGTCTAGACCTCAGGGCAGGGGAGGAGGTGTGGCTGTTGTTATCAGAGAATCTCTGGTAGCCTCCAGAGGCACTGTTCAACAAGTCCTCGGCTGCGAGATCCTTTTTCTTAGATTGGGCTCAAGGATCAGGTGGGATTGCTGCTGCTATACCAGCCTCCCTGCTGCATGGCAGCTTCCCTACCTGGGCTCCTGGACTTCACCGCAGGACTGGCAGTGGAATTCCACAGGTTTATAGTTCTAGGGGATTTCAACCTGCCTTCTCTGGGGTTGGGGTTGGAGGTAGCCCAAGATTTTATAGAAACCATGACTTCCATGGGCCTGTCCCAGATTATCCAGAGCCCGACTAGTAATAAAGGTCACACTCCTGATTTGGTGTTCTTGTCAGAGCAGTGTCTATGTGACCTGGAATTGGTCCTTGGTCCCCTTGTCATGGTCTGATGGCAATGAGTTTCTCAAAAGCTGCATCCCTCTGCAGGGAACCAGGACCTATTAGATTGGCCCTCCCCCATCAACTATGGACCCAGATAGGTTCCAGAAGGAGCTGGGGGTTATAACTACAGATCTATTCTGCAGTCCAGCCGAACTCTTAGTCACTGTTTGGAATAGGAAGGTGATTGAGGCTCTGGATAGGATTGCACCCTTGTGACCTCTCCTCACTCGTAGACCTCTCTGTGGCCCATGGTATACAGAGGAACTGAGAGGGATGAAATGCATGAGGAGACATCTAGAGCGTGCTGGTGGAAGACAGGAGATGAACTCAATCGAACACAGGTAAGAGCTGCTACTAAGGCCTACCTTGTGGCGATTCGTTAGATGAAGTGTAAATACTTCTCCACACTAATTGCATCTGCAGATAATCACCCAGCGACCCTCTTCAAGATGAGCTGTCTCCTCTTAGGGAAGGAGGAGATTGAGGTCCCCCTGAAGGGGCACATTGAGGAATTTGTGGATTTTCTGGAAGACAAAATCGCTCAACTTCATTCCCAGTTAGATGCCGATGTGGTTGCTGATCCAGTGGAAGCTTCTGAGGCAGGTTCTTGCCCTGTTATCTGGGAACAGTTTGACCCTGTTGCTCCTGAGGAAGTAGACAGGATCCTAGGGAGTATGCGCATGAGCACCTGTATTTTAGACTCATGTCCCTCCTGGTTTATGAAAACTTCCCAGGAGGTGACAGGCGGGTGGACTCTGGCGGTGATTAATGGTTCTCTACAAGAGGGGACAGTGCCCAAGCACTTTAAGGAGACTGTGGTCTGCCATCTTCTTAAGAAGCCATCACTTGACTCCACCCGGTTGGATAATTTCCCACCAGTCTCCAATCTTACCTTTTTGGGGAAGGTTGTTAAGAAGGTGGTTGTGCAGCAGCTCCAGAGGTTTCTGAATGAAACGGATTATCTCGACCCCTACCAGTCAGGATTCAGGCCTGGATTTGGGACAGAAACAGCACTGATTACACTTTTGGATGATCTCTGACAGGAGTGGGATGGGGGTAGTGCATCCATCCTTGCTCTACTTGACCTCTCGGCAGCTTTTATACCATTGACCATGGGATTTTCCTGGGAGGGCTTCAGGGGATCGGAGTGGGAGGCCTTGTGCTGTCTTGGTTCACTTCCTTCCTCTGTGGCTGCTTTCAGTCAGTGTTAATAGGAGGGGAGAGATCCAACTCTCGCCCGCTGCTTTAGGGGTTATGCAAGGCTTGGTACTCTCTCCGCTCCTGTTCAACATTTATATGAAACCGCTGGGTGAGATCATCCATCACCATGGACTGAGGTATCACCAATATGCTGATGATACTCAGCTGTATGTCTCGACCCGTGGTGAGTTAGGTGTTGCAATCATATTTAAAACAAAGAATAAAAATAAAAACAAAAAGAACAAAAAGAATCAAATAAATGTTGCAATGCCTGGGGGCTGTTAGGGGCTGCATTGGGAGCAACAAGACTGAGTGGCTCCGGGTCTGGGGTTCGTTGGTTCAGGGAGAATTACCACCTTTAGTCTTGGATGGGGTGGCACTACCCCAAACAGACCCTGTGCATAATCTAGGGGTTTTCCTGGACTGATGACTCCTGCTTGAAGGGTAGGTGGCAGTCATGGCCAGAAGGGCCTTTGCACAACTGCGGGTTGTGCACCAGTTACACCCTTTCCTGGATTAGCGGTCCCTACTTACAGTCACTCATGCCCTGGTCACTTCCCGTCTTGATTATTGCAACGTGCTCTACATGGGGCTGCCCTTGAAGACCATCTGGAAGTTCCAGTTGGCGCAAAATGCAGCTGCCCGCATGGTTTTATGCAGATCACGGTGTGCGCATGTATCACCTCTCCTGCAGGAGCTGCAATGGCTGCCAATTTGCTTCCAGGGCAATTCAAGGTGTTGTTTATCCCCTTTAAAGCCCTCCATGGCTTGGGTCTGGGTTATCTGAGGAAACATCTCTTGCAAGTGACATCTATCTGACCCATTAGAGTGAGGAGGCAGGGCATGCTGCAGGTTCCACCCCTGAGGGAGATACACCTGGTGGGACCTAGAAGAAGGGCCTTCTCTGTGGTGGCTCCATCTCTCTGCAACATCATTCCCCTAGAGATTAGAATGGCCCCCTCATTAATACATAAACCAGGCACTGAAGATTCCTCACTACTACATAAACCAGGCACTGAAGACCTGGTTTATGCCAGCGGGGCTGGGGAACCCAGAGAGGGATGGAACTCATCAAATGGCTAGTGTGACCCGCTATTGTTGGGCTGGGGGGTGGGAGTTGGCTTCTGTTTTTGTTTTGTTTTTTGTTTTCCCAAATTTTGTTCTATTGTACTTTACTAATTTATTTGATTCTTTTTGTTCTTTTTGTTTTTATTTTTATTCTTTGTTTTAAATATGATTTTACATTGTGTAAGCCGCCTTGAGTCACCATGGGTGAATAGGTGGCAATATAAATCAAATAAATAAATAAATAATATGTAAGGCTATTAAATTATAGAATTAAATTATATATATTAATTATGGATAAAATATATTACAAATTAGTATTTATCCTGAGAGATATCCTTTAGATTCAGAATAAGGGTCTTCAAACTTGGCAAGTTAGTGGCCTTCAATTCCCAGAATTCCTGAGACTTGGCCAATAAAGTATTCTATTCTATTCTATCCTATCCTGTCCTATCCTATCCTATCCTATCCTATCCTATTCTATTCTATTCTATCATGACTGGAGGAGGAATTCTGGGAGTTGAAGTCCACAAATCTTAAAGCTGTCAAGTTTGAAGACCCCTGCTTTAGAATTTAGGATAGAATAAAATTACTGATTATTATAATTCCCAAAATGTCATGCAAAAATGTAAGAATTAAAATTAGTCTTTGCTTCTTTTAAGCTTATAACAAATTTTGAAAACTTTATTTCCTGAGGGATTAATACTGGTTTAATGAATTTTCTAGTTGGTCTGTTGAGACATAAATAGTGATAGAAATGGCATATATCAGCAGAGAACTTGGTTTTAGGTACTAAAATTCTCTATTGCACAAACTCACCAGAATATAAATAGGCTCCTAAATAGGCTCACCAATTAAAATGGGCTCTTAGTGATTAATCAATCCATCTTATGTGATATATCAAATTAAGCACACATTATTAAATGCTTTGAAAATCAAAAGGATAATTTTACATTAAAAAAAGCATAACCACACAACCAAAGATGGCATGTATTAATGAAAATAGTTAACTGTTCTGATTGTGGCATGTAAGTAAGCTGCTGTGAGTCCCATTTTTATCCTTTCCACTTGGCACATTTTCAGCACTACAGTGACTGCAGGCTTGAGGTGACCATGATATTTTAATGCCAGCTTGCATTACAGATACTATTTACATGGTATGGGGCTAGACTACCTACGGAACAGTCTTTGACCCATTACAATGGCCTAGTCAGGTAAAGAACCTATGTTGCAGGCACCATTAGTTGAAGAACTTCGACTGATAGGGTCCAAGAAGAAAGTGTTCTATGCTGTTGCCTCCAGCCTGTGAAATATCCCTCTGCTCACCTTGCAGATAAGGCAGGTCTCTTCTTTCCTGGCCCTCCCAAAAGGAATCAAAACATGGTTCTGAAGTTTTGCATGGGTTGTTCAAAATAGCATGCAACTTCTGCTATGTTCTTTATCATTTCTTGGCCATACACTCCATGAAACACTTTTAAAATTTCTAGAGGAAGTGGTGGCAGGGTGGATGGATTTTTTTCCTACAAATTTTCTTACTCCAAGTTGGTTCCACATTTTATTTTTAAATTTGAAGCCAGATTGACTTCAAACACAGGTAATAATTATTTCCAATCTTCTCTCTCTTTAAATGAAAGGAATGTACATAATTTAAATATCTTTAAGAGCAATTGTGAATGTGTGGGAAAGAACTGATTTTTTTATCTGGAAAAAAGTTTAATTTGCCTAAATGTGGGATTTTTGCAAATTTCAATTGAGGAATAGGAATAACCTTTGTTACTGTCATAGGTACTCAGTAGTAGATCTCATTGAAATCAATAGGACATGCTGCTAGAGATTCAGAGGCATCTCACCCTCCAAAAACTCCACATTAAAAATGCCAGGATAGACTTTTGTCTTCCTTTTGTCCTCTGTTATCATATGTAACAATGAATTAGGATTGCTGATGATAATTGTGTTGTAAAATGATGGTAGATATAGTCATCTCTATTGGATAGAGTAAAATACAACCAGAGTGCTTTTCTTATACATCTGAAACACAATTTTCTTGTTCCTCGTTTTCAACTAGAAATGTTTTATCAATTTTTAAAAAAATTTTTCAGAACAATTACAAACTCAAAACACACACACACACACACAAACACATACAAAAGATGTGCATAAAATCCTCCACAAGCACACATATAGGTTGTCCCCCCATTGAATACTGGTAAATATATTTTAAAAATAAATTTCCCCACTTGTAAAACAGGCCTAAAATTTATTATCTTCTGCAACTATTTATTCAATGTCCGTAGAGATTCTCAGTCATCCAGGTCATGGTTGTCCCAAAAGTGTTTTTTTAGGAGGTGACTGGAATTTCTTTTTTTTTTCTGTGAAGATGGTTCTATTCTCATCCAAGAAGCTTCTTCAGTTCTGATAGGATTGTGGGAAATGGAAGGATTTATATTTCTTGCAGACAGCTGATCATTTGCATCCTTTATTTACCCAACAAATTTGATCTGACATCTATCTACTTTTTTATATTATAATTTTTATTTTATTTTATAAAAGAAACCCTACTTTATATGAAAAAGAAATATATGAAAATGAAAAATAAAACTTCAAAATGTGCACTTAAAATGTGATAATAAAACAAACAGCAGAAAGGAAAAGATGGAGATCTGATCCTCCAGCCACTCTTACCAAAAATTGGAATCATTGAGATTCCTCTTCCCAAGTAGGTCCATAGTCATTGAAGGTAATCTTTGGTCATTCCTAGTTGTTGCTGTTCAAATCCACCGCCAAAAAACAGCTGTCAGCAAAATTAGCTGTTTGTCATCAGGAAAACACACCCCGGTGCTCAGCCCACCATTTTTGGAGCCATCTCTTTCCTATACACATATATATTAATATACTTTTCTCATACCTACACATTATATACATAGCGATATAGCTCCCCTAGCATTATCTTAAAAAGAGGAAATTGGGATCTTAAATTTTTTTCTTGCATACATCTATAACTTGAAGTAATTTCCGTGCTGCCCAGGGCGTTAATTGTGTTTATGTTGCTTAAATCAAAATTGGCAGGCAACAATGCAAAAGTTCAGCAAGGATTTTCTTTTTCAGAATCTGGAATCTTCTGCAGGCAAAACAGGACTTCTGCCAACCAGAAATTTTAGCTTATTGCTTTTTTCTCAGGAAACAAGTAATTCAAATGTTAACTGAAAACGATATAGAATGTGTGTATGTGACAAATTGAAGATATATATTTCTTCTTCCAGTGTTGTATGAGGATTCTTTTAGGCAAGTTCCATACCAGAATAATCCACGATTCTTGATCCAGAACCTACTTTCCAGTCCTTTTTCCATTTTTCTTCTATCTTTATTTTTATTGTGATGATTCATTGGGAAATTATATTATCGTCTGGTATATTTATTCAGATTTTTTGTTAATCAGTTTAGCATAATAATATTTAGTGTAATAGCAATTTTTATAAAAACAAGTTTTCAGTGATTTACCAAGCAAAGACTGAAATATCAATTATGTAACGATCCAGTCCAAATTGTGAAATTCATTCTTTGGTTTTGTTTATTTGTTTACTATGTGTCATAACTGAGAAAAGTCTCAATGCTTACACTAATTAAGAAGAAAAAAAATAGAGCATTAAAAATTAAAACAACCATCAAGCTAAAATTATAATTAAAATCATGAAATCTTAAATATAAAGAAAAATTACTGAACTTCTTATTATCCATCGTAAACTCTCCTGAATAGTTCAGTGTTCAAAAGCTTCTGGAAGACTAAGACTGTGGTAGCCAGATTTACGAGATTTTCCCATAAAATAGACAGCACCATCAAAAAGCAGTGCTTATGGATCTCTGCACCATACAGTAGACTTTGCAGAAAGGGAGTCTACCAATAGCTTCCAACATGATGCACACATTGGGGTGGGAAAGGGTTGATTCCATGTTTTGCAAGCTCCTTGGTAGCACAGCATATCAGGTTATAGAGGTAGCAGTTAATTACATCATGAGTTAATAGCTTGGAGCACGAATGGATTAACTCAAAAGATGCAAAATTCCCAGCTGGTTCTTTGAACATGCTGTACTTCCTGATTACTTGTAATATAAATCAGGCTGATTTTCAGAAGAGTACTAAATATGTCTTTTGGAGACTGAATCTAAAGTATTGCTTGACAAAGTCCTTGTCACCTCTTAAGTTTATCATTGTTTTTTCAGATACTCAAATTTTCATTATTATGAAGGTGAAGAATTATATTTAGGTAGGATCTGTAGGGTTTGTTATGATTTTCAAAATCCACAGGACTAAAGATTGGTGATGTATCAGGAAAAAGGTTGTGTGTGTGTGCATGTGTGTGGAAAGTTGGGGATTTTTTTAAAAGGGAAAAATAGGTATGCTGGTTTGGACTTAACAGTCCAAATATTGCACCCATGAATTTTGTACCTGCCAAGGAAAATAGGGGGCAGAGGGTTATTGCAAATCCATTAAACTGTAGAAGAAGAAAAACGAAGTTTGAATGATTATGTGAACCAAAGTACCGAAAAATTGCTGCAGGGTGGGAAGATGGAGAATGTTATAAAAACAACAGAAACAAAGAAAAAATATAAGGAAAAACAGCTGGATGACAGATTAAATAGATGGAAAACCAAAGCTTTGCATGGACAGCACTTGAAAAATGTTGAAGGAAAATGTGATGACAACTTGACATGGGCATGGCTTAAGATGGGAACCTTCAAGAAAGAAATGGAAGATTTAATACTTGCTGCTCAAGAACAAGCACTACAAACTAATGCCATGAAAGTGAAGATACAAAAAAACTCCAATAATCCAAACTGTTGGCTTTGCAATGACAAAGTCGAAACTGTTTCACATTTAATATGCGAATGAGCAAAATTGCACAAACTGATTACAAAGCTAGACAGGACCGAGTTGCTAAATTAATACACTGGTTATTATGTAAGAAATAAGACTTATCTGTATCCGAAAAGTCATGGGAATGTAAAGTGGAAAAAGTTATCAAAAATGAGAAAGTGAAGATCTTGTGGGACTTTCGAATACAGATTGTCATTTAGAATACAGCATGCCAGATATCACAGTTGTTGGAAATGTACAATTTATTTATATTGTGGTATCAGGAGACACCAAAGTTGAAGAAAAAGAACTGGAAAAAATCACAAAATATGGTGAACTGGCCATCGAAACTAAGTGATTATGGATGAAGCATGTAACAATTATATCCATTGTTATTGAGGCACTTGGTATCAGCTGGGAAAATCTACTTGATACAGAAGGATCCAGCAAAAGGGGAAACACCTGCAAATTAGAGGCCAATATCGTGTCTGCCAACCATGTTCAAGCTCCTGACTGGCATCATAGCTGACAGGATCCAGGACTACCTACAAGCAAATAACATCTTGCCAGTAGAGCAAAAAGGAAACAAATGAGGAAGCAGAGGCACAAAAGATCAGCTCCTGATCGACAAAATGATTCTAGAGAACTGCAGAAGCCGAAAAACAAATCTGCATACAACTTGGCTTGAGTACAAGAAAGCATTTGATTCACTACCACACAGCTGGATCATCAAGTGCCTGGATGTCAACGGAATATGCAAGTGTACTGGTACTTCCACTGCAAATGCAATGAAGCACTGGAAAACAGAACTGTTTATTGGAAGTGAAAGCTATGGACTGGTCAACATCAAAGGATGTTGGATAGGAAAACAAGGAAACTGATGACCATACACTATGCATTGCACCTGCATAGTGACGTTGATAGGCTAAATTTGCCCAGAAAAGCAGGGGGGTGAAGTGAAGCAAACAGTCGAAGAAGAGAAACATGCTCTGGCAGATTATGTGAAAGACAGTATTGAACCAGCTTTGATGGAGGTCAACAAGAGGAAGCTGCTCAAAGTGCAGCAAAGCAAGAATCAATATAGGAAAACAGCGATACAAACTTGGGCTGACAGCTGGTGTAACAAAGCACTGCATGGACAGTTCCTTGAAAAGATCCAAGGAAAAGTAGATAAGGAAAAGACCTGGTTATGACTGACCAATGGAACACTGAAGAAACAGAAGGCCTGATTCTTGCAGCCCAAGAACAAACCATCAGAACGAAAGCAATCAAAGCCAGAATAGAAAAATCTGCTGATGACCCCAAATGCAGACTCTGCAAAGAAGCGGATGAAACCATCGATCACATACTGAGCTGTTGCAAGACTATCGCTCAGACTGATTACAAACAACATCACAACACAGTGGCTCAGATGGTCCACTGGAACTTGTGTCACAACTACCATCTATCTGCCTGTAGCAAAGAACTAGTGGGATCATAAGCCTAAAAATGTGGTCAAAAATGAGCATGCAAAACTACTATGAGACTTCCAAATACAGACTGACAAAGTTTTGGTACACAATACCCCGGATATCATGATTGTGGAGAAGAAAAAAGTGTGGATCGTCGACATTGCCATACCTGGTGACAGCAGAATCAACAAGAAACAACTTGAAAAATTCACCAGATATCAGGACTTAAGAATCGAACTGCAGAGACTGGCATAAACCAGTGTAGGTGGTTCCACTTGGCACACTGGGTGCTGTGCCTAAAGATCTAGGAAAGCACTTAAAAACAATTGGCACTGATAAGATCACCATTGGTCAATTGCAGATGGCCACCTTACTGGGATCTGCTCACATAATCCGCCAATACATCACACAGTCCTAAACACTTGGGAAGTGTTCAATTAGTGATTTGTGATATGAAACCCAGTATAGTTATCTCATTTGCTGTGTACACAGTCATTTTTGTATAATAATAATAATAATAATAATAATAATAATAATAATAATAATAATAATAGTTTTTAAAAGTTCAGTTGACTTAATTTCATGTTTAACCTCTGACTAACAAAATGGATGAATTAAGGCTACAGATTGCAAAGACTAAATTCATTAAGAACTGTGTTTTGCTAATCACAAAAACTTGGCTTCATTCATTCATTCCAGATGGAAGCTGTTGAGCTGGAAGGCTACTTAGCTCACTGGCAGGACAGGAGTAGAGATTCTGGCAAGATCAAAGGGGGAGGTTTAAGCCTTTGTTTGTACAAAAGCTGGTGTATCAATACAAAGACTGTAGACAGCCACTGCTCCATAGATCTGGAGTATGACTCTTAAATATAGACCCATATATCTTCCATGGGAATTCAGCATGGTTTTGATTACTGCAGTCTATATCCCACCTGATGCCAATGCTACCATAGCTTTGGGATTCTTGTATAACATTGTTAGTAATCAGCGGAATCAGTATCCTGATGCTGTGCATATCAAGCAGATTTAAAAGAAGTGCTCCCTAAATTCTATCAGCATGTTAAGTTTGCTACAAGAGGAGCAAACATATTGGACAAAGTATATACCAACATCAAACATGGCTATAAGGTTATACAATTACCACATTTGGGACAATCAGACCATATGTCACTGCTTTTAGCACCAGCGTACATCCCTATTAGGAGATGCCTATAATAAGGACAGTAAAATCTTGGCCAGAAGATGCTTCCCAACAACTTCAGGATTGTTTTGAGAACGCAAATTGGAACATCTTTTACCACCCTGACCTAGAGGTGCGCACTGCAACTGTTCTGTGGTATATCAAACACTGCACAGATAGTATCACTGTGGATAAACATATTAGGATCTATCCAATCAGAAAACCTGGATGACCAAGGAAGTCCAGTGCCTCTTGTGTGACAGGACCAAGACCTTTAGGTCTGGTGATGGGGCAAGATACAGTGTTGCCAGAGCTAATCTGAAGAAAAGTATTCAAAAGGCCAAGACTGATAATAAGAGGAAGATTGAGGATAATTTTTATAGCAATAACATGAGGCAGGTGTGGCGTGGGATTCAACAAATTACAAACCATCAACCAACCAATGTCATCCCTGCTGAGGAGGATGCTTCATTGGCTGAGGAACTGAGTCATTTCTTTGCTCGCTTTGAAGTGGAGACATTAGAGACAGTTAAAATACAACCACCAGCCAAATGTAGCTTCCACCTCATTGTGGAGGAACAGGACATGAGGAGCATTCTGAGGAACAGGAGGTGAGGAGCACCCTAGAAAGGCTGCTGGTCCTGACGGTATCTCTAGCCGAGTGCTTAAAGACTGTGCTGATCAGTTGGCTGGAGTCTTTACCAGGATCTTCAATCGGTCTTTACCCCAGTCTACTATTCCATCTTGTTTGAAGGCTTCCACTACTGTTCCACTGCCAAAGAAGTTCCCTATCAATAACCTCAATGATTACAGACCAGTGGCACTCACTCACTATCATCATGAAGTGCTTTGAGAAATTGGTCTGCCGGCACATCATTTCTGGTCTTCCGCACACATTTGATAAACACCAGTTTGCATACAGAAGAAATAGGTCTACAGAGGATGATATAGCCATCACTTTTCACATTACTCTGACTCACCTAGAACAGTGGGGGGTTATGTGAGGATGCTTTTTGTAGATTTTAGTTCTGCATTTAACTCAATTCTTCCACATAGACTAATGTCTATACTTCTGGACTTTGGCCTTTCTTATTCAATCTGTCTTTGGATTTCCTGTCTGGCCCCTCACAGAGGGTCAGATTAGGTAATCATACCTCTTCAGCCCTTATTCTTAACACTAGTACACCATAGAGTTGCGTGTTGAGTCCCTTATTCTGTACTCTTTATGTGCATGACTGCATTCAACTCATGCTAGTAATAATATTGCTAAATTTGCAGATGATACAACAGTGGTGGGACTTATCCCCAGGAGGTGATGAGGTGGACCGGTTGCTTTTGTGGTGTGGAGACAGTAATTTAGTCCTCAACACCAATAAGAACAAGGAGCTTATAGTGACTATAGAAGGAACAGATCAGACATCCAGCCCTTGCTTATCAATGGAGACCGAGTGGAGCAAGTGGCCAGTTTTAAGTTTGCAGCACTGGTCAAAAGGGCTCAGCAGAGATTATACTACCTGAGACTTCTCAGAAAACAACAACTGAATGAAAAACTTCCACCTTCTACCTCTGCACCATAGAGAGTATCTTTACTGCACCTCTGTATGGTTTGCCAATTGCACAGTGGCAGATAGGAAAGCACTCCAGAGGGTTAACGTCATTGCCCAGAAGATCATTGGTTGCCCTCTTTGCAAGAGCTTTATAGCTCCCGCTGCCTTAAAAAAGTTCAAAACATTCTCAAAGATCCATCTCATCCTGGGCACCCTTTTTTTGAACTATTACCATCTGGCAGATGGTACAGAATAATAAAAACAAGCACAAATAAGCTGAAAAACAGCTTCTATCCCAGGGCAGTAGCTCTTTTGAATTCAACTGTATAGTGCAGTGTTGGTGGGGTGTTGAGGGTTTTCGGTTGAATGTGTGGAGGGTGAAGGATGTGTGTTTGTGTTTATTTTCATGGTAATGGTCATGATGTGCACTGAAGATAGTGTTTGATTTCATTGTACGAGGTGCAATGACAATAAACTAAACTAAATTAATGAATAAAAGAAATAATATAGAAGTAGAAATAATAAAGGTGGACAATAAAACCTATAAAATAAAACAATAAAACCTAGTCATTTCAACAAATTTTTAAGAGATAAATAAGAACAGGTATTTATGTGGATTATGAGACCATGACATAAAAGTTGATCCTCATTATTTATAGATTACTTGGAATTTGCCTACATGGTAGAACTTATTTGCAACTCAAATATCCACATTGGCAGCATTTTCATGGTCATTATTCCTCTACAGAGTAATTAAAAAATTGAGTCATTCAATCTGCATGTTCCATTTGAGGTTTAGTACTGCATTAACTAGTTCAGTGTTTGTGATGATTTTATAGAATATAACTGCCACAAATGAGAATTAATTTTAAAAATAAGTTTGTTATGTATTGTCTATTGTTATTAATTGTTGTTGTTTTAATACCATTTTCAGGATTTTAAGCTTCTTGAAGTCAGTTAAATATGAGCCTAGGAAAAAAATAAACAAGATTTGGAAACACTTTACACAGTGAACAATAGATTAGCAATACTTCAATCACTTCTTTAATACCTTCTACCATTAGCCACACCCAGAAACCCATGTTCTCTCTTTATGTCTGATATACTTCCAGAAAGCTCTAAACTACCAATTTTCCATAAAAAAATCAGTTAATTTGTATTTTGAAGAGCATAGGGGAATCTCCATTTGAAATGGGATGTTTAAATTTAAAATGGGCCATGTTTTACATATCATCTGACATCTTATAAGGTCTCCTGATTATGTGCAATGCATATTTAATCTATCATTGTACTCAGTCGCACATCTAAATTGTCTGCCCCAAACCCTTTCATACAGAGAAAAGTCCCATTAATTTCAATGTTCTACTTGGACAAATGGATTATTTGTGGTCATGCAGGAAACATACACAGACAAAGTAAATAAAACTTTAGAAAGATGCTCTATACCAGATGAAAGTCATCAACCTGATTCATCACTTAGTGCCTATAGTTCTTTTCATCAAAGAAGCTACAAGATTGATTAGGATACAGATTAAGATCTTTTACATTAAAGCATCTCCCTGTTTACTGATATATGTAAAAAATAATTATGAGCTTCTTATAGATCTTCATTCATATTCTATTGCTTTACTAACTGAGTGAATGTAAAAAATGTCATTTTTTCTTTATTAATCCCATAGTAAGTTCTAAGCACTTATCTACAAATTATATTCTTTAAAAGTTCATTTAAAGCATGTCTTTATTGAAAATTTAACACATAAATACATGGATATTGTTTAACAATCTGTTATCCATTTCCACTATAACTTTGTCCAGCCTCGTTACTTTTTGAATGTTCTGTACCTAGAGGATCAGCAGCTGCTCTTTGTTTATTTCTTCCACAAATTACTAATATATTTGAATAGTTCAAGCCAGAAGTGAGGAAAAGTACATTCTTGAGACCTGCTTAGCATCATTTTCATTTTGAAAAAAATCATAAAAGATAACTATCATAGCTAACTAATAGAAGTTTGATCAGCCTCTTCTGCTGAAATCTTTCTAGAAGTTTAAATTATAATTTTCATCATCCTGTATTTTCAATGGTCAATGATACTAGGATCAGTTGTTCTCTGAATTAGTTCTGTAAATTCCTAAGGGATTCCAAGTGTATGTAATAGCACAATAAATTTGCCTAACCCTTTAAATATAATATATAATTCTAAAGATTAGATTATTTCAAGTGACAAAAGGGAAAATCTTGTCTTTAAGCTTTTTAAAGGCACCTGCCTGCATCTAGTATCACTGGAATATTTAAATATGTAAGCTACTGACTGTCTTGCTACCAACAAAAACTGTTTGGAATCCTCAGAAGAAAAAAATGAGTAATATCTAAATGGCAACTAATGTTTGAACCTGTCCATAAATATAGATTCAAAATGCATTCTGCATAACATGATTTAGTTTGCAGTCATACTGTATCAATACTATTAATTTTTCCATAGACATTTATATTATGTTATATAAGTTTGGCCAAACAGGTGACCAATTTGAACTGCAGCAATAATGAGTCGGTAACAATAGCCTGCATGTGGTCATAGGACTTCAAATTTGTATAGGAAATATCAGTGAGATGTAAGATTAAAGGTCATATATAGTTAAATAAAGAAAGATATATATGAAGTGCTGTTTTTTTGTCCCACATGAAAGCAGTCACATACACAGACAGATGTTTTTGATATGCCATAGAAGGTTATTTTTTCATCTCCAAGATGGCGCTGCCTGGCCCACGGTGTTTAGCACTGCAAATATTACAGAAGTGTAATGAAGATTCCTGGAAATAAAAAAAAAAAAGATTGGTTTTATAATATTACTGCATATTTGGCAGCAAATGAAAGCAAAACATCTGACAAGATTATGACATTTTTTTTAGAAGTGCAACCAACAGAATTGAAATAAGAGATTATAGTTGTTTTGTTTGTTTTATTTAATAAAGGTAGAAGTATAAAAGAGAAAATTTGGCCAGAGCATTACAACATTCATTCTTAAGTAAAAATTCATATACATAGTCTATGGTTCAAATCCATTAGGTTTGCCAAATTAGTTAAGTGTCCAGTGAACTTTGGATTTCATTTCCTTCTCTCTTTTTTGCATACGTGTGTGTGGGTGTATATGTGTGTGTGTATACTAATAACATATATTTAATATAAATAGCTACATGCTTAATGACTGAAATTACGACAGACCCACAAAGTTATGACCCATCCTCAAAATTACAGCTGCCACACAACAACCTCCCAGCCCATGGTGCTTGGCAACTGGCTTGCATTTACAACTGGCTGCAACATCCTGCAGTCACATAACTGATTTGTGATATTTTTTGGTCAGTTTCCAGCAAAAAAGAAACAAAATGCTCTTCGCAACCATATGATAATCACTGCTGATGTTAAGCAAATCATATGGCTGTGAAGGAATTCCATTTATGACTATCATAAAAAAGATTGTAAACTTGAGTCAGTGACCCACTTAATGACTCCAATGACTGGAGATTCTTTCAGTTTGTTAAGTGAGGATTACCTGTATCTCACAATATTTTATTATATTGCTTTATTATATATCATGTCTCAGTGGCACAGTGGTTAGAGTGCAGTACTGTAAACTACTTCTGCTGGCAGTCACCTGCCTGCAATTTGACAGATTGAATCCCATCAGGCTCAAGGTTGATTCAGCCTTCCATTCTTCTGAGGTAGGTAAAATGAGGACTCAGATAGTTGGAGGCAATATGCTAACTCTGTAAACTGCTTAGAGAGGGCTGTAAAGCACTATAAAGCAGTATATAAATCTAAGTGCTATTGCTATTGCTATGTTCATATTCTTTGAATTACAGGCTTTAATATAATTAGAAACCACTTATGATAGCCGTTTACTTTAAGGATGATGGATTGTACTGTTGTTTGAGAAGCACAAATTCAGATTTCCGTTGCATGAATGGGGTTAGTCAAATGCTTTTTAAAAGATTAATCAATATTTATGAAATGTGCTCAGTATGAAATATGACACCTTACTCTGTGATCAGCTTCACTGATTCTCAGTTTGCTTCTAGATGCGATTCACTATGCTAGTTATTACCAATAAAGCCTTACAGAGCAAAGAGTCTGGTTACTGGGGGACTGTTTGTCTCCCATAGCATCTGTCTGGTTGATTAAATGTGGCAGGATTGAAGTGCTCTGGATATCTTCAATTAAACAATAATCTATAAAAAACCCAACATTTTCTCTACTGTAGCTCATGCCCTCTAGAATCAGATTCCTCTAAAATCTGGATGGCCCCCACCTTGTTGGTATTTCAGAGAGCTTTGAAGATTTGGTTTTGTATCCAGGCCTTTGGCAAGGGTGATTGAGGCCCCCTTCCACAAAACATGGGTGTGGTTTGGATGTTGCCTGGTTTGTGCTATGTTTTGTTCTTTGTTTTTATCATTGTATTATTTTATGTCCTGTGTTTTTATCTGCAAACTATCCGGAGTGATTGAGAATCAAGGTATAAAATTAAATGAATAAATGTCTCCCAAACATATACAACCATATACAACTGGGTTTATTTACTCCAGTAACAAAATAACAGTTGTAATCTTAAAATCTACAACTTGAATTTCAACACTGCAAAACACGTGAAAATATTCCATATTTATTTTTGAGAAGATGCTTAAATATAGGGAGAAATAGAATATAAATGTACTTCAGTTCTTAGAAATGAAATTGATCTTGCTCAAGAGGACTCTAATATTTTGCCTGTTAACTGCAAGGAATAAGCTGGTTAAAATCACTTCTGTGATTCAAGACAGGAATTAATTAGAAAATGACTTCTCCAATAATCTTTTCAGTCCCAGAAGTAATTGTCACTGAACTGATTGAGAATCCCAGTTAAATATGTACAATATTGCAACATGCATTTTGAGTGCTAAATTATGCAACAAGTATTTTGACCCTATTGTGGGAAAATCATTTTTTTTCCACAGATTAAAATGCCTCCCTAACCATTCAATCATTAAACTAGTAGGTTTTACTAAAGCTATCAAAATATATGCAGCTTACTAGATAATTTGATTTTTAAGTGCCCATACTATTAAAGAAACCTTTTGTTAAAGTTTCCTTTTGCTATCTGAGTTACAATTAGATTCATAGAATAATACAACTGTTAAAAAAACACAGTGTATTATACAGATGGAAGTGGGAAAAGAAAGATTATTTTGCATCACCTTAATATTGTAACTTGCAACTCCTGCACAGATCCAGGTAAGAATTAATAATAATCCTCAGTAAACACATGCTCTTCTCAGTAGCTGGCAAAAATATTTCATTTGTCCTTTTGCCTTTGACTAGGATACAAATAGATTAAACTGGTCACTTACTGTGTTAGGTTCAGGAAAACATTCTTTGTGGAACATATGCCTGCAATGAAATACTATTACACTGAAAGATTTAGATGCATCTGGCAAGGGAAAAGAGAAAAATACATGATGTACAGTAATGTAAGTAACAAAAATCAGCAAAAGATTGTACTATGACAAAATATTAATACTTTGTTAATGAGGAGATATTTATGAACATTTTCAAATTTCTTTTACCAATCAGATAAACTGAGTTTTGTTTGTGCATTTATGGAGATATCCTGTAACTATGTAGCATTATGTGGAAATGCTAATATCTGAAAGTCCTTAGAAATACCATGACGTTTTCTACTGTTTATGGCTTTGTCCACGAAAAAATATCTTATAATGTTCTGTGATTGTGACTACATCTTTGAGTCAATCCTAACTCCTGATGATTACAGTCCATGTAATTTTTAGCATTTTCAGAAGTGGTTTCCCATTGCCTACTTCCTAAGACTTTTGATCCTAGTGCCTTTAACCACTATACCATACTGGCTCTCTAATATCCTCCTTATAAATGCAAATATTCCCTACCCCTCCCCAAAAATCTTTATTAAGAACCCCATTCTTTTAAAAACATTCCTTAGGCAATCTAATGAAAGTATCTTGTAATATTGTGATTCCATTGTTGGCAGTTGAAGATAAAATAATATTTATCAGGAACAGAGATTATTTTTCTTCTTGAAAAAGTCATGTTTATCCATGGAAGCAGGTAGACATTACGATTCCAAGATGAACACACGTTGTGAGAAATTAACTAGATATGACACATCTAGATTAGTAAAATATCCTATCTTGAGATCTCTTTCCATAAAATGGATTATTTTGGCCTCTTGAAATACAGCAGTGAAATTCAAAATCATCCATTATTTCTTTTCCTACTTAATTTTATATAGCTTCTCAATTTGATTAAATAGTAATTAATTTGTTAATGAATGGTGAAATTGCACAGTCATACTGTAAATGGGATTTCTTTATTATATAAAATACCATAGCCCTAATCTTTTTTAAAAGGAAGCAAAGGTAATTGGATTATTACTAACTCTGGGAGGCAACATTTTGATAGCAGAGACTACAGTTATGAATTTTGGAGAACCATGGGCTACAAAGCTAGGATACTTTCATATTTGGAACTGAAGTGTACTGTCTTCTTAATTCTGCAAAATTTCTAAAAGGAGTCTTGTTGTAAGTCGAGAACTACCTATAAATTGAAATATTTTATATATCTCTTGAAGCAATACCAACCATTTCAAGCAAGTATCAGAAAGGGTTCAATGGTATTAGAAAGGATCACATTTAGATTACTCAACATTTTTGTTTGAATTTATGTGAGAAATAATGCAAATGGAAAAGAAGAGAAGATATGGCTAGGTTTACTGGTGGGGCACTAAAAGAACATTTCTAAGAACTAATATTACAGCAACCAGATATTCTAAACCAGTGATTCCCAAAGTGAGTCGTACCACCCCCTGGGCACTAAGAGGCAAGGGGGGTGGCAGAAGCATGTTGGAGGTGGGCCCCTCACAGGGTGCAATTCAGGGGTGGGATTCTATTGGTTCATTACCATTCCTGGTAGTTTGGAGAACCGGGAAAATGGGCCCCTGACTGGCCCAACATCTCTCCGCCTGCTCCTCCGTTCCTTGCCCAGTCAGTCCTTACTGCACATGCGTGACATCGCATGCATCGCTGATGGCCACAGTGGCATGTTGGAGAAGTGGAGCAGCAAAGTTGGAGGTAAGTAATTTTCACTGCAAAAAGCCTCCAGACGCCGTGTCTTTTTTTCAGTGTGGCTGCAGTCCAGCCGTATCGAAAAAAACATGTGGTGACTGCAGGCTTTTTGCAATTAAAATTACTGACTTCTGGCTTTGCTCTGCTTCTCCAATGCACCACTGCCCCCGCATTCTAGGCACCAGCCAGGCAGGTTAATCCCATTGACTGCTGTACTACTCCGCTCGGACTTACTTGAGCAAGTCCCTCTAGTGCAGTGGGCTCAATAGGGTGGATCTGCGGGCCGGCACCTAGAATGTGGCCGCAGCAGCACATTGGAGAAGCAGAGTAAAGTGGAGGTTGGTAATTTTTGCTGCAAAAAGCCTCCGACCGCCGCAGAGGAAGGTAAAGTCAAGGCCATGGGATGACGAAAGAGGTGGTCGTGGAAGAGGAAACGGGGCCTCTGAACGGGGAAACAGGGTGATGCAGGATTAGCCCAGGCCTTTGACAGATTAGGCCATGCCTGCCTGGGCAGAAAATAGGTAGATAGGTTAGGGAAGGGACAGAGAGAGACAGAAAGAGAGAAAGAGAGAGAAAGCAAAAGAGAGAAGGAACAGACAAGAAAGTAAAGAAATAAAAAGGGAGAGAGAAAGGAAGAAAAGGGATAGACAAAGAAAGGGGGATGGAAGGAAGGGACAGAAAGAGAGAGGGGGAAAAGAAAGAGAGAAGGAAAGAGAGAAAAAAGACAGCTAGTGAAAGAAAGAAAGAGGGAGGGAAGGAGGAGAAAGTGAATGGGATAGGGAGGGAAGGAGGGAGGGAGGGAGAGAAAGAGAGAGAGGGAAAGGGAAAAAGAAGGAAGAGACAAGAAAGAAAAAAGGGAAAGAAAAAGAGAGAAAGGAAGAAAATGGATAGACAAAGAAAGAGGGGGGAATGGAAGGAAGAGACAGAAAGAAAGAGAAAGAAAGAAAGAAAGAAAGAAAGAAGAAAGAAAGAAAAGAAAGAAAGGGAGAGAGGGAGGAGAAAGTGAATGAGATATCTAGTCCAACCACTTGCTTCAGCAGGGTTAGAAGGGAGTGTGTGTGTTTGTGTGTGTGCGCGCGAGTGCGCGCAAGCACCCGCACATGGCTGTCAAAACTCCAAAAACAGGTCAAGTTGCTCTGGGGAGGTCAGTCATAAATTAGAACACTTGCTAAGCAATCGGCCATTAAGCAAGGACCACTTGTATTTGGTTTGCCAGTCACCTGGCCACGCCCACCCAGTCATGTGATCACCAAACCACACCCACCCGATTATGTGACCAGCAAGCCACGCCCAGCCAGTGGGCACTGAGGATGAGTTTATAGCACCAAAGGGGCGGTGGACTGAAAAAGTTTGGAAACCACTGTTCTAAACAGATTCCAGCCAGAACACGTACAATATAGTGAATGCAAAGTACGGCCATATAATCCCACCTGTAGGCAGTATAGGAGATAGGCATATTTCACAGATATTTTCCTCTATAAGAAAAAATAATGAAATACAAAGGTTAATATAATATATTGGTTTCTTTTTTGAGCAGTAATTCTCAAAGTTGAAAAATCTTTAGTAGTCCTTGACTTATAACCATTTGTTTAGTAACCATTTGAAGTTACAACAGCATTGAAAAAAGTTAATTTAGTGCCATTTTTTACATGTACAACTATTGCAGTATCTCCATGGTCACATGATCAAAATGTGGATGCTTGGCAACTGACATGCATTTATGATGGTTGCAATGTTCCAGGGTCATGTAATTACTATTTATAACCTTCCCAACCAGTTTCCAACAAGCAAAGTGAATGGGGGAAGCTAGATTTGCTTAAGCAATGCATGATTCAATTAACAACTGTGGCAAGAAAGGTCATAAATTGGGAGAAAATTCACATAATTGCTTTGCTTAGCAACAGCAACTTTGGGCTCAATTGTTGTTATCAACCAAGGATTACTTGTATAAGAAAAATAGGTTTTGATATCAATGAAAATATTAATATATATTCGGTGCCTATAAATATCTCATGATATTTGGTAGACTAAATCTCATGATATTTGGTAGACTAAATAATACAATTGAGAAATCATACGCTCAACTATTGTTGTAGCAAATAAAATACTTACCTCATAAATCTGTTAGTTGAATGAAATGAGAGATAATCCCAAAAACTCTTCAACTGCCAAGATAGGTTTTAATAGAAGAGAATATGTGTAGCTCAGGGATAAACTGTGAAGTCCTTGGTGCTCAGAGAGCTCAGAGATAGACTTATATTTTAGTATTTGCAACGATTTATAGAACTTACCATCCACAAGCAGTCCACGCATTTGTGTTCGGTGCATCTTTTTCAATAATGAAAGAGAATCAGCCACAAGAATCTTCTTGCAACCTTCTCGAAGCAAAATCTAAAAAGGACAAAGACACAACTATATGATAATTTGTAAACAGGCTTTCAAATCTTATTACTAAGTCTAAATATTATCACTAAAGACAAGGATTTTTGGAGCTTTAAAAAAGGAATAATTAGAATTAAGCATTATCAATGTTAAATATGTGCCATCGTACTTAATTATATGTAGAATCCTACTAGAATTTCAGGATAAAACTTTTTCTATAAGTTTCCTTAAAAAAGACATGGATATCTGCAAATGACCTATTCTTATTTTCTGATACATTTTAATGTCATTTTTGACAACAGCATTTAATGTCATTTTTGACAACAGCATTTACATTTTCTTAATAATCATTTGCATTATAATAAATGAAATCTGTACCAGTAGCAATATAACCTTCTAACAAAGAGCTACCGAATCAAATTTAGATGAAATTTCCTAATTGGTTAATCAATTAAATTTTATTTAATCTTTTACATTAGTGATATCTATTGTTCCTTCTTATTGCAATGTTTTTCATTCTATCTCTTGTTTAAAATTTCCTTTTTCTAAAGCTTTGCCTTTGAAGAATAAGAGATTAATTATTCCCAAATTATTATTTGAAGCCATGCACTAATGGCAGTTTATTTGGGTTTGGACCAAGTAATCAAAAGGAGAAATAAAAGCAAGTGTCTGAACATTTTTAATAATTTTTAAGAACAATGGGGAACAGAATAATGTATGTGGTTTCCTCCACTCTAATATTGCTTGCAAAGTCATTAAAAGCCATGTTAATGGTATTTCCTGTAAATTCAAAAAGTGATTTCAGAACATTGAGGAGTAATAGTGGTTTTTCGTTATTGATGTTTATTTCCTTTAGATTAGTTCAGTGTTACCATTGAAGTCCACATTTCTTAAGAGTAGCTGAATTAGGAGAATAAACATATAATGTTTATGTGTTACATAAATGATACCAGAAATTTTGCATGGGTTTTATAAAGAGCAAAGTAGAATTATCACTGAATACTGATGATGAAGAAATGATCAGACACAGTAAATAATATGAATAGTTGATAACAAATAAAAGATAAATGAGAATTGTAACAGTAAACAGTAGATCCTAACTAAATAGAGAGATAAATGAAAGTTTATCTGTCAAATAAGTGGAGGAGCCAACTTGGCCTGAAAAATCCCTGCTAGTTGAAAAATGAATACCTGAAAGTTAAAGAAAGCAAGAATATATTTATGTAAAATTTAGTTTACCAGAGTGTTAGAAATCCTACAGCTCACCCTGAAAGATCATTTTTTTCATAATTTATGAAAGCAAAATATTCATGTTCTTTGAAAGTTTTGCATGCACGGCTGTTGAAAATACAGGATCTTTGTGTGTGCGTGTATGCACGTACGTGCTTGTGTGCACATGTGAAATGTCAAAATTAGGAAATTATTGCTTTACTGCTTAAAATTCAATGTAATCTTACTCACCCTGGCAGACTTGTCAGAGTGCTGATTGTGATTTAATTATAATAAGAAAATACTGCCAGTGAAACAGCAATTTATTTTCTACTAGCTAAATACTGCTCCAAGGCATGTGTCACTTTTGATGCATGAGTGGCTCTACTTTTAAGAGAATGCACAATTTTATGGCTATATACATTAAACTACAGTTGTCAGTACTCTACTTTATTTATGATTTAATATTCACTTCATTGAATAGTGAGATATAAAATTCATTGAATAGTGAGATATAAAATAGTGAAATATGAAAGAAATTTTTAGAATGCAGCTTTAACTTACTTACTTTTTTAATTCCAGATAGACAACTTTGTCTTGCCCTGCCACGAATATTAGGACACCATCTCATAGGCTTAAATTATTGTCAGTGAGGACAATGGCATTACCAAATGTAGTGATCTTCATGCTACTTTTATAAATACAGTGGAAGCACGCTACCTAATGCAAACGACATCTTAATGACAGTATTGCCGGAGCCATATTGTCCAATTTTGTCCAAATTTCATGAGTTTCCTTTGAATGAGGGGCTATCAGTGTATAAATCAAATAATGAACACAGGTGATGATTTGGCAGTTATTATACCCATACTTGATGTTGCCTTGATAACCATTTTTTTCAAAGAATCATAGTGCTGATATGGATCTTAGATGTACTCTGCTCTAACTCTTGCTTAGTATAATATCTTCTAAAGGAATTCAGATAGATGGTTATTGGATTTCTATTTGAAGATCTCCAAGTAAAATGAAATATATTTCTTTGAGAGGCAGCCTATTCCATTGGTGGATGGCTTTTACTATCAAGAAATAGTTCCTCATTTCTAAGTTGAATCTAGTTTCCTATAGTTAAATTCTGATGCTGCTGTACTGGACAACAGAACAAGTTCATATCCTCCTCTATTTGACAACTCTTTCCATATTTGAAGATTGCTATAACATTTCTCTTCAATTTTCTTTTCTGCAAGCTTTTATATTTAATTTCCTTCACCGTTCTTCACAGGACTTGACTTTTATTCTCCTTAGTATCTTGACCCTCCCCTGAACCTTCCCCATTTGTTAACATTCTTTTTAGACTGCGGTACCCAGTATTTAAAGTTGGCCTGATTAGGATGTAGTAGAGTGATATAATTATTTTTTTATTCTTTAAACTGTCTTCTGTTCCTTAAAAGCTTCTTTTATTCTTCACAAGAATATACATAGTGGTGTCATGAGTGGAGGAATGGATAAAGGCAGCCATAATCTTAAAATTTACCTGCAAATTATAATCCTGAAGAATCTTTACTAATGAATCCCTCAGGTTTGGAATCTCCATACTTTCCTTAATACGATGAATCAGCAGAATAGGGTCAACGTGAGTCCCTATATTGTTTAACAAGCCTGTAATAAAAGCTGTACAAACATAGAGGACATTTAAGACAGAATCAGAATGTGGAAGTCTCTTAAGTGGTGTAGATCAGCAGTCGCCAACTGGTGGGCTGTGAGAAAATTTTGGTGGGCTGCAGAGAAATCTCATCCCCAGAGCACCCCCCCACAAGCAATTAATCCAGGCTGCGCAGAAACACAAAGCTGCTCAGCCTACATGGCCCACGGGAACCCTCCCCGCCCACTCACTCCTTACCCAGCAAACTTGTCTGCTAAGTTGCCATTTTTCCTTTTTCCGACCATCATCTGTTCTGCTCTGCCAGGAGATTTAGATTAGCAGGAAATGGTTGGATTTCTTGCTTTCTAGCTAAGCACAGCTGAACCTCCCTTAGGACTGAAGGTTTGCATGCATGCAAATTCAGTGCAGACTCACAGCAAGCAAATTTGAGACTGAGCTAGCTGATGGCAGATAGATAGATCACTGAATGATTCTGTGAGCAACTCAATCTGCCTGCTTTGCCTGATTTTGGATAAAAGTTGCTCTTTTTTAAAATAAAAAATTCAATATTTACATGCATGGTGTGTTGGGAGTTAATTTTGTGAGTTTGCTTGCTAGCAAATTTTATGAGTTTGCTTGCAAGCAAATTTTATGTGACAGACTGAGCTAGCCAATGACAGATAGATAGATTTCTGAATGAATCTGTGATTCTGTGAGCAACTCAATCTGCCTGCCTACTTTGCCTAATTTTGGGTAAAAGTTGCTCTTTTTTAATATAAAAATTCAATATTTATATAAATATTTATAATATTTACATACAATCCATGCCCAGCCAGTCACATGACCACCAAGCCACACCCACAAATTAGACCATACCCACAGAACCAGTTAGTGGTCCCTGGGATCTAAAATTATGAGTTTGGGTGGTCCCTGAGGTCCAAAAGGTTGGCGACCCATGGTGTAGATTACTATTAAAAGCAGAGAATGGGAAATAAATGGAAAATTAAAGATATCTCTATGAAAGATCTAGTTATTTATAGGACTTTTTTAAAAAATTAAGCTATACACTTTAATTAAAAAGCTATGCAAAAACATTCTTGATGGTTTCATTGTAATTCATTCTACATCATAAAAATCATATAGGTCTGTTCTTTGTTCACTACCTAATTTATATCATTATTTTTTCAGTACACCTTATATACAAGTTCCTAGACTTCAAACCTGCCAGCTTTTATTTATGTATTTATTTAGATGTATACATTATTGTCTTTTACTAAGTATATTTCCCTTGTCTCTCAAGAAGTTTTCTTACATCCTTTTCCTATTAGTCTCTTTTCCTGGTATACTCTATTATTCTTTAACTCAAGCCTCTGATTTTATTATTTCTGAAGGCTGTGTCTTTGCCTCTGATTTTTGTGCCATACTTCTAGTTTCAATTTTTCCAAATTATATTTTCTAATTTTACACTATGTTCCCATATCAGCTTTTGCACTTAAGAAGTCTTTCTCTTCTTCCAATATATATTAAAAGCTCCCCTGCCCCCCAAATCACAGCATCCTACCAGTTCCTCACAATGTATTTACATGCAGAGGGAAATTATTCATCTTTGTGGAATTATTTACAAATGCTATTGATGACTTCACATTTGGGCAGGAAAAACACTAGTAAACATTTCATGAAATTACAGCTGTTCCAGCAATAAAAGATAACATGTTTGCAGACGTACAAGGAGAAGGCACTTTCTTTTCTTAAGAGAGTCTTGTCATACTTAAATGAATTTTCATTAGGAAAAAATGTAATACCATTTAAATTTTTTCTTTTAAGGAGGGCAAATTGCCTTTATAAAGATGCTTAGGAAAACTCCAAAATTCCTAGCATTTCCCCTAATTTGTTAGACAACAGCAAATGTCACACAGCTATGGAATAATGTAATCAGTTGCAATTTTTATGGCCATTATGTTCTTTCAATAATTAAACTGATGTTCAGTTACAGTGATGATATTGCAACTCACTTCTTTGTATTATTCAAGTTGGCATTATTTTCAAATCAATCTGTCTATAATGTCCTCCTTACCATTAATTAAATTCATTCTCATTGACACAAACACAACTGTATTATAATAAACTGGGCAAAGACTACATTGCTTACGAGGTTTGTCTATTGAATATAAAATAAGGTCTTCCCAAAGTTCAGCATCATCTTGCTCCTTAGCAAACTCTATAGCTTTATCAACATCATTTAGATCTTCCATGATCATTTTCAGGGCACTTCGACTATTGCCCATTCGACCTGGAAAGCAAACAACAACAACAACAACAATATTAAAAACAATAACAAAGCACCATTTAATTCTATGAGCAGTACCCCCACTCCCCTTCTGGTTTTATTGTCTTCAATGCCTTCCCTAGCCTGGTGGTATTCAGATGTGTTAGACTACAACTTTCATAATCACTAACAAAAGTAACCTAACCATAAATAGATAAATAATAAAGATAAATAAAGAGAGCAGAATCATTGAACCATCTTTCCAGATTGGGAGAGGCTCTTTTAAAATCTGTAGGTTTTTTCCCTTTTAGGAAAGAGCATCTATTTAAATGAAAGCAATATATTCCATTTCCAAAGAAATCAAAATCCCAGAGTATATTCAAATACTTTCTTGTGGAATTCAGTTACATACTGAATTATATGCATTATGTATATTATGTAATTGTATACAGGTTGAAAGAGCAGCATAGAGCTGTGATGGTGAACCTATAGCATGCTGGAGGTGGCACGCACAGCCATCTCTCCAGGCATGCCAGCCGTTGCCTGTTGCTCTTTTGGGTTCCTGCGCACGCATGTGCGCCAGCCAGCTGCTCTTCACATGTGGGAGTGCTGGAACCAGAAGAGAAGCTCCACGGCATGCATGCGTGTGCTGGCCAGCTGGTCTTCACACATGCATGCACACCAGAAATCGGAAGACTAGCTTCCCAGTGCACACATGCATGTCAGGGAGCTGCTCTTCCAGTTTCTGGAGTCCCCCTGTCCCCCCCCAGTGCACGCACTCAGTACCGAAAAGGTTCGCCAACACTGGCATAGAACACTGCTCTATGCCAGTGTTGGCGAACCTTTTCAGCACTGAGTGCCGAAATGGAAGCGTGCACATGTCAGGAATGCTGGAAACCAGAAGAGCAGCTCCACAGCGTGTATGTGTGCTAGAGTACAGCCAGGACAAAAATCACTGCCTTCAGATTGCTGCAAAATAGTAACAATGCATCTTCCTACCATTTTCAGATGGAGCACTGTTTTAAGAACTAAAATTCTTAATTCTAATATTAACTAACATTAGCTAAATAATAAATTTTAAACAAACAGCTCTGCAGGCAAAAAAACCTCAGAATTTTAGAAAGAGTAGGAAAATTAGACTTATTAATAGCAAAAGATCATATCTGAACAGCCAAGATGTGCAAAAACTCATCTCAGGTAGCCATAAGAATCTGGATTGTATATCAGCAATGTTTGACATTCATTAGCTAAATACAAATAAATACAAACATTTATTTTGACTGCTTTAAAAATTCTCCCCCAACCTTTTTTCATTTCTGAAGTTCCTATCTTGGTGATAATTTTATACAGTAGTTATAAAAAGTCTATACCCCTATTAAAAAGTCAGGTGTTTGAGATATAAAAAAATGTAGACAAGATATATCACTTCAGAATTTTTTCTATGTTTAAAATAACATATAAGCTGTTCTATTCAATTGAAAAATAAACTAAAATCTTTTAGGGCGGAAAATAACAAAAGCACATAAGAAAAGCACAATAATGTGTTATGGTCCAATGAGACCAAGACTGAACTTTTTGGCCACAATTCCAAAAAGCATTTTTGGCGCAAAAACAATACTGAGCATCACCCAAAGTACACCATACCCACAATGATGTATGGTACTGGCAACATTATGCTTCGGATCTGCTTTTCTTCAGATGGAACTGGAGCTAATTTAGTCAAGGTGGAGGAATTATGAACAGTTCCAAATATCAATTAATTTTTACATAAAGTATTCAGGCCTCTGTTAAAAAGATGGATTTCACCTTTTAACACAACAATGACCCGAAGCATACCTTCAAATCAATAAAAGAATGGCTTCACCGAAGCCTTGACCTGAATCAATTGAAAATCTGTGGATGCAGAGGGCTGAGTACTGGAGATGCTCTCATAATCTGACAGATTTGAAGCGCAACTGCAAGGAAGAGTGGGCAGATTTCCAAGGTGAGATATGCTGATAGGTCCTACCCAAAAAGACAGAATGCAGTCATTCATTCATTTATTTTATTTATACCATTTATTGATGCCAATCTTGCCTCAGGGTATCTCTGGGTGTGTCATAAAATCAAAAGGTGCTTCAACGAAGTATTAATTTAAGGGTGTGCACACTTGTGCAATCATATTATTGTAACATTTTTATTTCCCCCCTAAAATATTTGTTTGCTCTTCAATTCAAATGTACAGTTTAAATGTTATATTAAAGATTGAAAAAATTCTGAAGTGATATATCTTCATCTATTTTTTTGACATGTCAAAAACCTGGCATCTTAATAGGGGTTTATAGTACTTTAGCGTATATCACACTGTATAAGGTGAAAAAAATAGTGGCTTGATAAGTTGTTAGTAAAAACAAACAATATTAAGCACAATACAGCTACTTACTCAAAAGATAAACAGTCTCTTCCACAAAGACTCTTTGCTGACAAATTTCAAGAGCCTGTTAATTTAAAAAAAAAACAAATATGAAAGTTTAATATCATGGATAAATAATGACATTAGCTGCACATCTCTAAGGCTGATTGCAGTCAGTTGAATATAACAATGTTACCGAAAGTTAATGAACATCAACTTTTTTCTAGTTTGGTGAATGCTAAAAGAGGACACTTTTTATTCATTGCTGACTTGACTCATTTCTAAGCATAATGAATAAGAGTACATAGTGATGTTAATTTAAAACTTTTAAATCATTCCAAAAAGACCAGCCAAATGAATTTTTAAAATTATTTTCATAAATAGAAATGCATAGTAAACATAGGCAAGAAGCCTGGAAAATATTAGAAAAGCAAATGCAGGAGGCTAGCATATTATAATAAATTAAATATAATTTAAGGCTTCTCGACTTTCTGCTTCCTTGACACCAAATATAATATAATAGGAGAGAGGGGATAAAGGAAATATTCTAGTTAGATTTATTTATCATCTTTTTAATAGAAATTTCAATTCCTTGGGAGCAGGCAGGGAAGAAGGGAAGCTGCCTTTCATTCTATGAACAACCATTCCACAATAACCAGTATGTTAGACAAACTGAATCAGGAGTGGCATCCCTGCTCCAATAGTGGTATGAATCTGGATCCCAGAATGTAACAATTTAAGATTTTCCAGATCAGCAAATCTTGTCCTAGAGAAGCTCACTGACTACCAATCAAATTACTGTTTTGCAATGCTAAAAAGCAAAATGGTTGATTTTAGTTTATAAAGAAGTTTTAGCTTAGTGTAAGACTAATTTTCTGTTTTATGCTGCTCCCCTATTTTATTACATACATTGCTTTAAAAATACTAAATATTCCTTAGGATTAAACACCTTGATATTGAATAAATGCATAACTATTAAAGTAAAGAAGAGTGGCCTTCTGCAATAAGCTCAAGAGCCTTTAGTTCTCAGATTTTCCAGCAGAGGGTAGTATTATATAAAGAGTTGCCCCAGGATTTAAAACGGATTGAAAACAAATACCAAGCTGATTCTGATTAATATAAGAATCGCACACAAAAAAACTTCTACATTGCACATCAAAATAAATAAAATCAATCACTACTATACTTGGTGAAAAAATGTATCTCCCTTACCTTTTCCAATGGGCAATGGGTGCTATTTTTCAAAAAAGGGAGTAAATTTGTCCGGTCATATTCAGCATACAGACTGATTTGTTTCTCATGATACTTTTGTCCTTTATGATGATCTCTCTTGAACAGCTTATGCAAATACTACAAACCAATAAAAAGTATAAAACTATAAGAACTTGTAAAGTAGTCATCACCCCAAATATGGATTTCAAAATAATAACTAATTTAGTTTTCCAATTTCTTTAAGTATAAATCCGAAAGAAAACCAACCCCTCAAAAAAACTATCAGATTAATCAAAACAATATTTCACCTTCCTTAGCCTTGCTAATTGACGGCAAAATTTGATTAAGAACAAGATATAGAATTTCACCTATATGTCTTTCTTATATCATAAATATATAGTCCTCTACTTACAACAGTTCATTTAGTGACCATTCAAAGTTGCAACATTACTGAAAAAAGTGACTTATGACAATTTTTCACACTTATGAGCATTATAGTATTGCCACGATCACATTATTTACATTCGGATGCTTGACAACTGGTTCATATTTATGATGGTTGCATTGTCCCAGGGTCTTTTGTGACTTTCTGACAAGCAAAGTCAATGGGAAGTCAGATTCATTTAACAATGTGTTACTAATTTAACAATTGCAGTGATTCACTTAACAAATGTGGCAAGAAAAGTCATAAAGTGGGGCAAACCACACTTAAGAAATTTTTTACCTAGCAACATAAATTCTGGGCTCAATTATGGTCATAAGTTGAGGACTATCTGTAAAGGGATGAGGAAAGATTGAGGAAAAATCAGTGATGTAGTACACTACAGATTGAAATTTTATTCTGTGATGGCCAAAAATCAGGAGGAAGCAGCTTTTCACAATAACAAATGTGTTAAAGAATGTTCATGCTAACTTCATCAGATACATGGAATGCCTAAACTGATGTAAGATTTAAATTGGATGAGGTGGGAGGAAGGAAACAGGAAGGTAGATTAATGTTATATGTGAGATACATTAAGATTATAATTTATCAATTAATCATTGTAATGTTAAAAACCCATTATATAGGTTTCAATATATGCTTTTTGATGCATCTGAATTAAACAATTTCTAACTTAATTTTGCTTGTAATTTCTCCTCAGCTCTCCAAAATTAGTTAATTTGATATTTGTAATGGACTTTCTGAGAAGTTATAATGCTCTGTTATTACTCTGTCCTTGTTTTGAGTCCTGATATCAAACCTAGCTCTATTAATTATTTTGCAAAGTTGGCCTCTTTGACATGTAGAATTTACATATGTAGAATAATCTAGTCTATGTAGAGATTTAATTTAGTTTTTCCAGCCTGCTAATTCTTCTTCACAAATATCTCAAATCCCAGAAAGCGGTATATGCAGATGTGATGACTAAAATTAGCAGTTCCAGATGAATGTCCATGAATATAAGTACACTTTAATACACTGTAACCAGAGATCCTTTTCTGGAACAGCTACCTGAGGGCATTTTCTCATCTAATATAAGGCCAAGAATAATCATTTGCTGAAATTATATATTATGTGATCTTCAAGCTCTTTTATTAAAGATTAGTCCAGTGGTAGCTAACCTTCTTGGGTTCCTGTGCTGAAAATTGCACCCGCACTTGTGCGCCAGCACTCAGAAGGCAATGCGTGTGCCCCCCATACCCTCTGTACATGCGTGCACGATCCCTCACCCCGCTTACCTGCACTGTGCATGTTCACACCTCCCAACTGATTTTCAGCCCATTTGAGGCCTTTTTCAGTCTCCCAGAGGCTCAAGGGAAGCCTCTGCAGCCTTTGGAGGCCGAAAAATGGGCCCATTTAGTCACTTCCGGTATTTGTGGGGCTCACGTGCCCGCACAAATGGCTCTGCGTGCCACCTGTGACATGTGTGCCATAGGTTCACTATCATGGGATTAGTCTATCCTAATAGATTTTGCAATATCCTTGAAAGGGTCAGGGTTAATACAAACGTAATAATAGTATGGTATGGCATGGTATAAGTATTAATATTAATATAATACAGTTCAATACAATACATTTATATTTCATAATATTTAATGTTATAAAATAAAATATAAATATAAATAATATACACATATATAATATAAAATCCTGCCTTATTCCTGAAAGCAAACTAGGTGACTTTGGGCCATTTATTCACTCTCAGCGCAACACAGCTCACATGGCCAATGGAGGAAAATGGGGGAAGGAAAGTGTGTTGGAATACTAGTCTTCCCCTTCCCAATGATTTATGATGTTATGAATTAAGCATCTATATCAGCCAGAATAACTACATCTGGAGGATTAGGGAAGAATGATCTGTGCTATAACTGGCTAATATATTATGGAATTTAATAAGCAGAAAAACTGCAGCAACCTAGGCTAATCCACAATATGTTAAGCAGGGTCAAACGTAGTTAAGATTTCGAGAGCATTATAAAATCCCAGATTCATTAGGGGAAATTTTAAAAATCCAGAAGGAGTCAGTTACAAACTGTCTTTACATTGTTGACAAGAAAAACACATGTACATTTTCAGGAACCAAGCTTCACTTTACTAATGCAGTGGTGGGATTCAATTTTTTTTACTACCAGTTCTGTGGGTGTGGCTTGGTGGGCATGGCAGGGGAAGGATGCTGTAAAATCTGGGGAAGGATACTGTAAAATCTCCAGTCAGAGGTGGTATTTGCCAGTTCTCTGAACTACTCAAAATTTCCACTACTGGTTCTCCAGAACTGGTCAGAACCTGCTGAATACCACCTCTGCTGTAATGTGATGAAATTAGGATTACTTATGTCAGACAGACCCCAGTGAGTTCTCTTGGTCAACCATGTGTTTTTCTTTATTAAGTGTGGTTGAATTTCTATCTTTTAAAGTATTCTATACCACAATACTACCTATGTTGCTAAAATTGAACTATACAGTTGTGCTACTTATGCTCTTACGTGTTAAGACAAAGAACAAACTAATATACTTACCACATGCTGCAATTCAGGCCTATCTTTTAATTCTTCCACAACTTTATCAATCTAAATCAAAGAGCATTAAGATTTAAGACTTGATTGTTTTTGTGACAAAATATTTGATAATATTTATAAAAGGTGATAGGGCAATCATCCAACAATAATATAATTAGATGTTAAACTCACAGAGATTTTGTCTTCATTGTCCAAAAACATGTCAACGGCTTTCTAAAAGAAAGAAAGAAGTCCATGATAGCAAACAGATAGACAAGAGTCATAATGTTAAACATTTACAAACATCTACAGACTCTGATGAGCTGTGTTGAAGAAAAAACGACATAGCTATGTCATGATGCCAGTTGCACACCCAGGAAGAAGAATGGTACAAATACGGGTGTAAAATTAGATGGTAATGATGGGATTCTATTACATCTTGGGAGATTGATGTAATAAACTGGCACTTAAAAGCAGGAAATTGTGGGTTATAGTCCTGCTTGGGACCTTAGGTCTCTGAGGAAGAAGGCAAGGGCAAACCATTTTCAAAAATCTTCTCAAGAAAAACATAGATACATGTCCAGACAGTTGCCAGGAGTAAAGATAGACATCCATCCATGAAAAAACAACCCGCCATCAATTGTGGCCTATGATTTAAATATGTTCACTACAAGTTCACATAGCTGAAGCTTGATACTTGACAGCAATCAAAAATCTAGTTCATACAACCTAAATCAGCCACTAAAGCAAAATACATAGGAAAGGTGAATGGTACTATATTTTCCCCAAAATGACATATATTTTTTTACCTCCAAAAGAGGCACTAGGGCTTATTTTTGTATTTTTTCACATACAGGAGGCGGCGAATGCTAGGGGAGTGAGAGCACTGTTACTGCTGGCCCTGCCCTATCAATCCTACCATGTGCTCCAAGCTCTCAGCATGCCCTGGCCTCCACCTGCCTTGCATGTTGGTCTTGCTACAGTTGGGACCCTTCTTGGCCATTGAGCAATTGACCATATTGCTGCTCACCTCACCTATGAGCTGAGCCCAGCACTCTTTTTTTTTTAAACAAATTTTATTAATTTTTACAAAACAATACACAAACAAACAAAGCATAGAATGTAATAACATAAGAGATCTTTTCTGAAAAAACCAATAAAACATCTTATTTAAAGACAGAATAATTCCAAATTATCACATTTCCATACAAGCACAATTAAATATATATATTTACCTTATCTGTTCAACTTCATATCTTATCCCAGCTTCTCTTTATTTCTCCCTTTCCTTCTATTATTCAAATTATATTTCTTTTACTTTAGATTGTATACATTCTTTATATCCATCTGTCTTATTTCCAATTTCATTATTCTCTTCCATCATTCTTCTTACATTCTTCTAAGATTTTATTAATTCAAACATGGACATACAAAACACAAAACATAAATACCTAAAACTTCTTTTTGGGAAGCGGCTTACCCCGGGTTACCTCTTTTTATACAGACATAAATCAAATTCATACTCACTTAATATACTGTTTCATATCTTAATTAACATTCTGTATTTTCTATATATTTTCTCTCCTCTATTCACTCTCATAATTCTATTATATTTATTTCATCTCATTTTAAATAATTATACTTGTATCTTTTGTCTGTTCTCTTCAATTATGTATTTATCTTTTCTTTCTAATACAATATTTCTCCTGTAATCACTGGTTAAAGTATGACAACTTTTTATCTTTCCCCTGGATTTGACACTTGAAATAATACATACTTTCCATACTGATTCTGCTTAGCACAAAGTACTACATTTTAAAATAATAAACCAAAAATAAAAAAGGGATTGAGTTTATAGTATGATCAAAACAATATTCCATAGAAAATTAAACTCTATTATTTATTCTTAAACATTTTATATATTCCCTTTAATACATTATTAACTCATAATATTTCAGTTTTCTAGCTACTAATATCTACAATACAATCTTATGTACTTTTGCAGAATCATATATTTTTTAATTTAAATTTTACCCTTTATCTCTGAAAAAAACCTTTTTTTTTAGCATCTTGTTTTAAACCTTTATGGCTTCTCTTTCCTTTTTCCCTTCCTTTCTTATCAATTCTGGTCTTTTTGCCCCCCCATCTCTCAAATTCCACTTTTTTGATCTTCCCTCTCTGTTGTGTTTCTCTTTTCTGTTGCTTTCTGGCATTGTATCGATTTTTCATCTTATTTTCCCCTTTCTTGGTTGCTTTTTTAAATTCTGAATTCTCCATTTTCTTTCCCCCCTTGTTCTTTTCAGCTATAACTTTTTGTCCATTAAAGATGGCTTCTCCTTCTTCATCCCAGTCTTCTTGTTCTTGTATTTCTTGGTAAGTGGAAATCGCCATTTCCAAAAAACAAAAGATAGATCCAAAAGAGCCCTTGCCTTCTTGTTCCTCTTCTTGTAGCTTTTGAAATTCCATTTGTAATTTTTGCACAGATAATGCCATTTTTTTTTTAAAGGAGCAACCCAAATGTTTTGAGTCTTTCAAGAAATAGTTCCCCAAAATCCCAAAGTCACAAAGCAATCCAAATCAGAACTGTTCCATTAACACTTTCTTCTCCTTTTTTTTCCTCCTCCTGGGGTGAGATTCAATTAGACAGTTTCAAAATGATTTTTAGAAGCCTTATTGTCATGAATTTCTAATCTTATAAACTTCAAGCAGTCTTCTTCAATAGAGTCTTAGAATAAGTTTTTTTACCTCTTCCTTCCCACTTATAGCAATAAACTTTTAATTTTTAATTCCAATGTTCCAAAATCTTTTATCCCCTTGGCTTTAATTTTTAGGTTTATTTACCATCTTTGCCCAAGCAGGTTTTCCAAATTTCCATCAGCTACTTCCGTAGAGAAGGAGAGTGAGAAAAAAATAACTTTCCTTTTCATAACTTTCTTCCGCTGCTTGCACAGTCTTTCTGGGAAACAATGTAGCAATAAAAAAAGGCAAGTTTCCAGGTTTTAAAGGCTCCTCTTTGTCCCGGTTCAGCCAGAGAAAAACTTTCACTTTCTTCCTCCTGCACAATCTTGTCCCGCTGCAGGCTTCTTTGTGGCGGCCGTTGCTGACTGTTGCTCCACCGCCTTGGGAAAAGGGGGTTTTGCCAGCTGGGGAGGGGGTTGGCGACACCCGCAAACCCCTGTCCAGGTCCCCCCTGTCTTCAGCTGCCTCTACAGGGCAGCTATATCCTCCAAATCCAAATGGATTGGAGGCACCTCGGCAGCGAGCACAGCAGGGATTGCGCAGTGTTGCGAATCCCTGCCGCTGCTGAAGCCATGCAAACTGGAAGTCATCAGCCCAGCACTCTTCAGGCCCTGGCCCTAGTGGGCACTGCAGCTCTCATGCTGGCTGGGCAGGATGGGCGTGGTACTCTCCCTGGCCTCCTTTGGCCTCTACTCACCTGCGGCTGTTCTGTAGCCAGCTGCTGTTGTCACCTCACCTTCTGCCCAGCCCAGCCTGTCATTAAGCCACGGCTGCTATTCAGCGCCTCCAGTACTTCCTGCTGGAGTCACCCCATGCACCCTGCAGGCTGGGCAACATGCTCCTCCCCTGCCCTGCATGGTTTCAATGCATGGCAAGGTGAGGGAGGCAGCTCTATCTGCCACCACTTGCCTCACCTCACTGCATGTTGGCATCACTGGCCTGCCAGACAGGCTGGGTGAGGCAGCTACCTCACACAGTTGGCACAACAGCTGCAGCACCCACCACGACCAAGGCCCAAAATGCAAGGGGCTCAGCCCATAGCCTAGCACCTGTAGCACCAAGTATGTGCAGGACACCATTCAGTAGCCCAAAAATAGTGGTGGGTGAGGCGGCATGGGCAACGTGTCTCTACTGATGGTGGCTGGTGAATCTCACAAGGCTCAGTTGGCTCACCCTTCCATCCTTCCGAGGTGGGTAAAGTGAGGACCCAAATTGTTGGGGGCAATATGCTGGACTCTGTAAACCGCTTAGAGAGGGCTGTAAAGCACTGTAAAGCAGTATATAAGTCTAAATGCTATTGCCATTTATCGCAAAGTGCCAACACGGCAATTTAATCTGAATACTGAGGTTTTAGTTTAGAAAAAATTCATACATTAACATATTTTGTCTTAAAAGACAAAACACAATAACAATTTCAATGATACAAACAACTTTTTATTGAAAGGTTTGCATTTGACATGCTTTTGAACAACTAATGTGATTTTTGCTGTTGTATGCATGCTGATAACCCGTCTAACCTTGGCTCATACTTTGTAAGTTTAGAGCAACTTTGAGAGCAACATATGCAGCACTCAGGTCATCAGTTAGTCTGTTTCTGGGGTAAGAATGCCCCTCAAATGGTCTGAAAACAGCCCCCAAAATGGCCGTTTTCAGGCCATTTTTGAGGCTGTTTTTGGATCAAAAAACAGCCTGAAAAACACCAAAAAACAGGCTGTTTTTCAGGCCATTTTTCAAATGCTCATTTTGTTTTACATATTTGTGAAACTATTTTTTATCTGCCTTTATCTCTCTTTAATTATGCTCATTAGTATTTAGCAGGTACAATCAAGGACAACAGCTGTTAGCCATGAATATTCCATTAGTACCATCAGTTCTTTCAATAAGTCATCCAATTCTGTTCCTTTAGATCAGTGGTTCCCAAACTTTTTCAGTCCACTGCCTCCTTGGTGCTACAAACTCATCTTCAGTGCCCCCCACCCGGGGTAGAATTCAAATTTCTTAACAACCAGTTCTGTGGGTGTGGCCTAATTTGTGAGTGTGGCTTGGTCATGTGACTGACTGGGTGTAGCTTGCTGGCTGGGCATGGTTTGGTGGTCACGTGATTGGTTGGGCGTGGCCATGTGGCCATATGACTGGCAAACCAAATTCAAGTGGTCCTCGCTTAATGGCTGCTTGCTTATGACTGATTTCCCCAGAGCTACTTGACCTGTTTTTGGAGTTTTGACAGCCATGTACGCGCACACACCCCTCAAATATTGGAAGACTGCTATCATGTCTCCCCTGGTCCTTCTTTTCACTAGACTAGCCAAGCTCACTTCCTGTAACTGTTCTTCATATGTTTTAGTCTCCAGTCCCCTAATCATCCTGGTTGCTCTTCTCTGTACTTTTTCTAGAGTCTCAACATCTTTTTTATAACGTGGTGACCAAAACTGGATGCAGTACTCTAGGTGTGGTCTTACTAAGGCTTTATAGAGTGGTATTAGTACCTCCCATGATCTTGACTGTATCCCTCTGTTAATGCAACTTAGGATTCATTAGCTTTTTTGGCTGCTGCTGCACACTGCTGGCTCATATTTAGCTTGTTGTCCACTAAGACTCTAAGATCCCTGTCAGTTACTCTCTCTTCCCCCACTCTTTCTGTCACTCCCTTCCATCCCCCTTTCTTTGTCTATCCCTTTCTTCCTTTCTCTTCCTTTCTCTCTCCCCTTTTCTTTCTTTACTTTCTTGTCTGTTCCTTCTCTCTTTCCCTCTCTCTCTCTCTTTTTCTCTCTCTCTCTTCCCCCCTCTTTCCCTCTCCCTTCCCTAACCTATCTACCTATTTTCTGCCCAGGCAGGTGTGGCCTAATCTGTCAAAGGCCTGGGCTAATCTTGCATCAATCCATTTCCCCTTTCAGAGGCCCCGGCCCTTAATCTCCCCATTTCCTCCCTCATGACTGCCTCTTTCATCGTCCTATGGCCATGACTTCCATGGCTGGCTGCCAGGGAAGGGCTAAGCCATTGTTGTCGCTGGACTGCCCGCCAGCCCACGTCGCCCTTGTCATGAACTGGACTGCAGCCGCACCGAAAAAAACATGTGGCAGCTGGAGGCTATTTGCAGCAGAAATTAACAACTTCCTTCTAGGTGCTGGTCCTGCAGGTCCACCCCATTGAGCCCGCTGCACCAGAGGGACTTGCCCAAGCAAGTCTAAGTGGAGTGGTACAGCAGTCAATGGCCGGTGCCTAGAATGCGGTGGCAGTGGAGCGTTGGAGAAGCAGAGCAAAGCCAGAGGTCAGTAATTTTCGCTACAAAAAACCTGCAGCCACTGCGTGTTTTTTTCCGGTGCAGCTGGACTGCAGCTGCACCGAAAAAAAGACGCAGCGTCTGGAAGCTTTTGGTAGTGAAAATTACTGACCTCCAGCTTTGCTTGCTCCGGTTCTCCAATGTGCTGCTGTGGCTGTCAGCGATTGTCGCACATGCACGCGATGTACTGCCCACTTTGGGAACCAGTGCTTTAGGTAATTATATCATTCAAATTGCATTCGCACTTTAAAAAATGTCCTTTCTTTTAGTACAAGATGAACAGAGAGAACTTAGATTTTGAAACTGTATGGACTGTGCAATTCAAAAAGTTAAAACCTTTTATCAGTGACAGTTAGCAGACAGATCAGTATTCCAAGAAAAATAATAAAGGCAGAACATCTGCTACAATAATTCTGATTTGATTCAGATATAGATGGATAATTTGAAATCTGATTTAAAGAATATGTCTTATTTTTTAAAAAAATATTATTTTTACTAAAGTTATTTCTTAGAGGTGTCCCTGGTCCCCTTATCCCAGAAGCAGCAACTCTTCCCCTGTCTGCTAGCCCCCTACTTCGTATGGATCTCCCAGCAATGAAGACGGAGAGGGAGAAGGGGGTGGTGTTTCTGTGTGCTCTCGTTTCTGTGTGGCACTCTTCCCTGAATGCTAGCGGTCGTCACTGCCCCCTTCTCCCTCTCAGTCTCCACTGCTGGGTGATCCCATGCAAAGAAGGGGGCTAGCAGAGAGGGGAGAGTGCGAGGTTGCTGCTTCTGGGATGAGGGGACCCGGGAAGTGTCTGGGTCTAGCTCACACAGCTACTCTTCCTCTCGCAGGCAGATTTCCCAGTGTAGCTTGACGCAGGCTTCCTCCCTAGGCTCCAGTCCATTTTCCTCTGACTGGACAAAGCTAGGCAAAAAGCCAGCCATCACCAGTGCCCAGCCTCATTGACATTAATTCCCTGGGGAGGGAATGGAGAGTCTCCAGGAAAATCAGAATTGTTATCTCTTGAATCAAGTTATAATAAAAGATTTTTTACAAACAGATCAGCCAACAGGAAAAAACAAAATAAAAAGATTCATGTTGCATCTGTGTGCTAAATTAATTTTTTTTCCTCACCATTAAACAGTTTGGCTCACTATTCCTCATGTCCATTTGAAAATATTGGATTCTTTAAGAAAATGCCTGTTTAAAATTGTTTAAGGACTAGGCTATATTTTTACTATTTTGTTCTTTCAACTTGGGAATACTTAAGTGATAATTATGGATTAAGATCAGAAAAATGAAGAGTCTCCTCCCAATATAATATTCTGTCCTTTTCCTTAACCCAATGCAGCCTTGCTACTTCTAAAATATTTCAGAAAAAGCAAGCACTATTGTTAATAACAAATATGTGACTGTATAACTAATCTACCTTTCTCAGATAGCATAATAAAAAGTTCAGGTTGTTAAACTCAGTTTATTTTTATCCTCAAGCATTCTTAAAGAGAAAAAAAAGTGTTAGCACATAACTTGAAATCCATCATACCTCTGAATCAAACTCCATTAGTAGAACAATTTTGTCCCTGATGGAACTGAAAAGATTGTGTTTGTGGATCAGCTGGAAAACATCTTTATGTCTCAGTGTGAGGTAAATTTCAAGGGCCTTTCTATAGCGTTGGTCATAGGTGTACCTAATAAGAAAGATGATATGTTATGAATAGACCCAGATGTGGGCCTTTTGAGAAAGCAATCGAATAGCACAGAAATCATTTAGCTAAAACATCCCATAGTTATTTGGAATAATAGAAAACATTTTCGGTCTACATCTATTAGAAAAGTAATAGGATGTCACTTTTTCCTTCAATTTTCTTCCATACAGACCCACAGTGGTCTTTAGCTTTTCTGATTAAGATAGGCTTCAAGGATAGTAAAAACCTTAAATAGTGCGGGCCAACCAGGAATATGGTTAAAGGCATTCTTGAGAAGAACACAAAATAGGACATATTTATATGTGAACATTGCTGTGTAAAAACTGCAAAACTGGAATCTGGAATATTTTTTTTTTGTACCATGATTTCTGTGCTGTGATTTTAATGATACTTTCAACCATTATCCCTCTCTCTGAATCTATTTAATTCTTTATTAAAACTTCACTGATAGCATGTTCCCCATTAAAACTTTTATTTTAATATCTAAAATAATTCAAGAAAACAGTCAAATACTTTCTCCTTCCCCCCCCCTCCTCTCCCCATTTATCATAAAATACAGATGGGGACAGTTTTCACTGTATCAAGAATTTTATCCAATGCTCTTAAAATAGTTTCTAGATACAATTATTTCAGATATAGTGCAAATGGGAAAGGAGGTGAAGATGGAATGTGGGTCTTACTTTTCAGTTTTCCAGAAGCTAAATCTACATATTTCCTACTGAGACTTAACAAAAAATCTCAGTGTCAATCCCATAGCTGAGCATCTGTTTCCAGCACAAGTAACCAACAAAGAGCTAGTGGCCTAAGATTCTAAGAGTCAAATTGAAAACTATAAAGAGAAGAGGTTGGATAAAACAACAACACTGGGAGATTTTGTTCAACATAATTCCTTAATGCTCAATAAGGTACTATTGATACAGCATGAACAATAGCATTCATGAACTTGAATTGCAAGAAAAAAGAAGCAAGATACCACATTCTGCTACTTGGGAGCATCCAAATAACATTTCTTTTCCCTGCCTTATAAATTTTATACATCAAAACTAAAGTACAATAATACTATCTCTGAAACAATGTTGCTGTTTGTGTAAATCTTTTCAAATGAAATTTCTAATAAATATTTGAACTTCTTCCCCCACCCACAAAAGTAGAGGTGGGAAGAAGTCAAATTAGTTTTATGTGGAAAAACGAATTTAAAATTATTAAAGGAAAGAACTGCAACTGGTTATTTAGATGTTAGTCAATTGTGGGTATCATTTGAATTCATGAGTCAATAGACTTACAATTCTGCTAGAGTTTTCAGCAATGTCCTGTTCTGTGGATCTTTCTTCAGATGGTCCAATACAGCATGGACAATGACTGGATTGTTGTATAGATTCCCAGGCCATTCTTTAATTAATGTTGCAAAACCCTTAAAATAATTGGAAATGTGGGGTTATTTTAAATGTTGCATATACCTGTGCATTGAAATCAATTCCATCTTTTCCTTTTGTTCATTGGTCAATTTGTAACAAAGATTATCTTTAAAAAAATCGGAAGCCTATATAATAGTAGAACAAGGAGATGACTTATTGAGGCATATGAATGAACACTTGGTAAGTGTTTGAAATGTTTTTTTTTTTATTTGCTAAGTTGTAATGCCATACCTGTGGTCTCCTTAGATTTCAGATCCTGGAGTGTGAAAATTTCTAGCCCCATGATGGTGAACCTATGGCATGCGTTCCACAGGTGGCACACAGAGCCATTTGTGCTGGCACGTGAGCTGCAGGCAAACTTACATCACTGCGCATGTGTGCGCATCACAGCTGATTTTCGGCTGGTTTTAGGTCTGTTTCAGCCTCCCAAAGGCTTGAGGAAGGCTTCTGCAGGCTTCTACAAGTTTGTAGGCTGAAATCTAGCCCTGTTTCATCACTTCCGTTTTTTTCAGAAAAACAGAAAGTGACGAAACGGGGTTAGATTTCAGCCTACAAAGTTTGTAGAAGTCTGCAGAAATCTTCCTCTAGCCTTTGGGAGGCCAAAAAAGGCCTCAGACCAGCCAAAAATCAGCTGTGAAGTGCAGTGCAGGTAAGAGGCCGGTGAGGTGGGTGGGTGGGGGATTGCGCGCGCACGCATAGGGGATGTGGGGGGGCACGCATTGCTTTCTGGGTGCGGGCACGTGAGTGCACGCGGGCAATCACGCACAATTTTTGGCACAGGAGCCCAAAAAGGTTAGCCACCACTGATCTAGCCTCAGAGGCTGGGCGATAGTTTACTCAATTAGTAGTTTTAGCAATTTACATTTTGGTGTAATATTGATTAGAAACTGCACACACAGTGCAATTAATTATAAAAAAACTCTATATGAGAGATGATTTTATTGAAGAGACAATTTTTGCTTGTTCATAAATAACTTAGATGATAATATCACAATTAATCATTGAAAATCACTCTTCCCCTCTTTTAAAAAGGAGTTTGCTTGCCACCTTATATATTTAGCACGTTCAAATTATTGCAGGTGAGCGCCAGTATAGTGTAGTGATTAAGGAAACTAGGAAACTGTAAGTCCTGCCTTAGGCATGAAAGCTAACGGAATGATTTTGGCCTGGTCCCTTTCTGTTAGCCCTAAGAAGGAGGCAATAGCAAACTGATTCTGAAAAATCTTGCTAGAAAAAGCCAATGTTCAAGAATTGGTCATGACTGAATAGAAGACAAAAAACTTATACTATACTATTATTATATTATACTAATATTGCGTTGTACAATATATAAAAGGAGAAGGTTTATGTATTGGTTTATGTATACAAGTTTGTACCGATATTCGCTTCCTTTGATGATATTACCTAGTTCAGGGGTCGCCAACCTTTTTGACCTCAGGGACCACCAAACTCATACTTTTAAATCACGAGGACACTAATATGAAATTTTTAAAAGATAATATATTTAATATTAAAAAAATATTTTTATATTAAATTTAAATTTATTCTAAATTAATTAAAATTAATTAAATAAAATTAATTAAATAAAATTAATTCTAATATAGATAGATAGATAGATAGATAGATAGATAGATAGATAGATAGATATAGAGATAGAGATATATAGATATATTTTAAAAAAATATAAAAATGCTTATTTATAATAAAATAGTAAATGCTTAATCATAACTGTGGGGCAGAGCGAAGGGAAAGGAGGTGCCTCTTTCATCCTTTGGGGGGAAAGATGATTTAATACTGCTGGGATTCAAAAGAAGCCACATGGTGCCTGGAGGCTGGGAAGATCTGGATGGAGAGGAACCGGCTCCCCCTCAAACAGAAGAAAAGCAGAGTCCCTCCCCAATCTGGTCTCCTGTCATCTCATATCTCCCCAAGTCAGAGGAAACCTTTCCCTCCTTTGCCAGGTGTGGCTGCCTGGAGTTGGGGGAGGGAAAGAGGGCCAGGCAGGAAGCGCTGAGGAAGATGGGCTCCTAATAACCAGGCAACACCCCCCCCATGCCAAAGTCTCCCCGAGACTAAGCTCCAGGGTTCTCCTGCAGCTTCCAAGCAGAGAAGGCCCAAGGGGGGTGTCGAGCCCAGAAAAGCTCAAGCGCTCACCTGCACAAACAGGCTGGTTATTAGGAACTCGTCTTCCTCGGCACTCTTTTAGTCTGGGCATTTGGTCTAGCCCCTGTCCCATGCCAAAGGAAAGCCAGCCAGGCTTTTCCTTCCCTCCTACCCTTCCCCCTGTTCCTTTCCCCCACTCAATCTTACTTCGGGACAGAGGAGAGTGCACTGGAAACGTGTTGGTATTTCCAACACACCTTTCTCCGGTGCTCGCCTGTAATTCTTCGCATTCCTCCAGGCCTGGCTTGCTGAGGGGGGAGAGCAGCCCTGAAATTTCTGCTGCTCCCTCCCAGGAAAAGCAAGCGAGCAGAAACAGCTCTCTCTGGCAGGAAAGAGCAGAGATCGGAAGAAGGTATAGGCAACAGAAAGCAGCACTTTTCAAAGGCAGCAGCTTCCGTCTTCTCTTGCCTGTGCTTTCCTCAATCTCAGCTCCTTTGTCCCAGTGAGAGCTATGTTTCTGTTCACTTTTCCTGTGCTTTTCCCAGGCAGTGATGGCTAGGGCCATGGAGGGCGGGGGCAGCAGAGCAGAGCACAGAGAGAGATGAGAAAACTGATGCTGCCGCCCCATTCTGGACTGCTGAACTGGATGGTGAGCTCAGACTTGCCCACTTTGCCCCCTCTCACCACTACCAGCTGGTACTTTTCCTGCCCCAAGCCATCCCTACCATGCACGGCCATTGAGAAAGAGCCCAGGCCAGGAGAGGAAAGCTGGAAGGTGTGGCAGTGTCACACAAATGCAAGTAGCGTGGCGCTCCTGCACCTTCCAGCCATCTCCATCGTTGCCTCAGCCCGCCTGTGCTGTCAGCCCCCTCTTGCTGCAACAGCACCATTACCTCGTTCTGGCTGGCAAGGGCTGCGCTGCTTTTTGCAAGTTTGCACTCAGCCGAAGGGTGGGGGCCAGCAGGTGGGTGGGCTATGTGGGAGGCGCAGCCTTGTGTTCCCACACAACCTGAATTAATTGCTTTGGGGGGGACATTTCTCTGTGGCCCACCAAAATTTTCTCACGGACCACCAGTGGGCCATGGCCCACCAATTGGTGACCACTGACCTAGTTGGTAATGAAACGAACAATTAAGCTCAAGGAGCGCCAAGCATGCCACTGATTATATATTACAGAGTTTTTATTACTTATTTAACCAAACCAAACCAAACCAAACCAAACCAGGATCCCTGAATAACAATTACTGCCTGTGAACTATATTATTGGCTTCTGATTCTGATGTTTCAAAACAGCCTTAAGACCTGGCTCTACCAGATGGCTTGGGGACTCAATGAGGGAGCTTCATACTGGAGTTGATTAATTAAAACTCACCTACCCACCCCCTGTGTGTCCATCTCCTGCCTTTCCCATCTGGCTTTAGTGGTTTGTAATTGTCAATTATTTTATCTGCTGTGTGCCATGAGTGTTGATTTAAATGTCTTTTCTGCTTTAATGTTTTATGCTGTAAGCTACCCAGACTCACTGGATATGAGATGGGAAGCAAATAACTTTTCTAAATAAAGAAACAAAATTAAAAGGCTGGGCATTTAGGTGATCAAAGGTACTAAGAGAATAACTAAAATCATCATTGTCATCTGGGCAATATGAATTGGACCAATTTAGGCAAATAATCCCTCCCCCTTTAATACTATTGTAGTCCTATTAGGAACTACAATTAGGCCTCCACCATTCCAAGTGGGAAGAACACAAGTATAAGGACTGCTGTCTGTATCCAGCATATATATTTTTCTGTTTTTTAGAGAACCTTTTTCATGGAGACTCTTTCATGTTCTTAGTACTAACCCAGTGGTGGGATTCAAATAATTTAACAACCAGTACACCAGGGTCAGGTTGGCCATCATGGGAGGCATGGCCCATCCCCGTTCTCCAGGGCTACAGCACATGCAGGACAAGGCTCTCACAACAACCAACCTGACCCTGGGCGAACCAGTCATTAAATTACCCCGCCCTGCTATCTGCAATGGAGAAATGGGAAATGGAGAGAATGGCATGAGGGAAGGAGTAGGAGCAGGGAGAAGAAAGAGGGAAAAGCGGTCCCCTCCTTCCCTTGCCCGGCCGCTCCACTGCCCGTTTCTCCATTACTGTGCTGCACCACAGAGCTTGCCCAATCACTACCACGGAGATGCCCTCACTTCCCCCAAGAAAATTGGTCAAAGAAAGAGAATTCCATTACATGCTGAATGCCATAATTAAATCATGACTTCCTAAGATTCTAGCTCTGTTACTGGATAAAGCGAGGAGGGCTTCTCAAGGCAGAGAGCACCTCCAGGCCCAACAAAGTGATAGAAGAAGAAATGGAAGAGCAGTGCCTGCCCACATTTTCCACCCTCAAACAATGTGCTTCTCCTAAAGGCCTCTGGTTTGATGTGCCCACCTGCTCTGCCTCTACCTGTGGTGCCCCTCTCATGCCTGAACACTGTGGAAAGAGGCAGAGCCGGCTGGTCCATCAAAGCAGAGGCCTTCAGGAGAACTGTACTGTTTGGGGGAGGAAAAGAAATCTGGGAGAGCGCTGCTCTCACGTTTCTTCTTCTTTCATTTTATTGGGCCTGGAAGTGCTTGCTGCTTAGAGTCGTCCTCCTCACTTTATCCAGTGACAAAGATGGCATCTTAGAAAGCAATGGTTCCGTTTCAGCTCATGACCCCTTATATAGTTCTAGTCCCATGAGACTACATGATATGGAGGCTGAAAGGGGTTTAGAGCATGCAGAGTTGAGGTCTAGAAGGGCAGGCATTACCCACTCGTTATGATAATCGGTCATCTGACATGCAGGAATGGGATTTGGGACCTGCTTCTGGAGATAGGAGCAAATCCCTAGTGGATTTAGGTACTGGATCAGAGTGAGGGAAATCCTATATCCAATTGGAGTGGGCCACTACAAGGGAGGTAGGGTCCCCCTCCTCTGAATGCAACGTTTGATGGAAATGCAAATAAAGTGGCCATCTTTTGGGGACAGATAATCAATCATTTAGACTTATATGGGCACTGTTACCCATCACATTGGACAATGGTGGTGGCAGTCACAGGTGCGTTGAAGGGGGAAGCCAATGAACAGGTTGCAGATTTGCATCGCCAAAGATCGGCTGGATTAAGCAATATTGGTCTTTTCCTGGCTTCCTTGAGAACCCGGTTTGAGGGCAGATCTACTGAACAGCAAGCAGAAGATTTGCTGGCAATAAAACAAAAGGGTTGACCAGCTCATGAATATGTGCAGGAATTCCGATGTGTGGCTGGGAAATTACCCATCATGATTCAAAAGGATTCATCCCGTTTTCCATAGTAGCCTACTAAAACCACCTGACATAACACGGCTAGAACCCTTGAATACTTGATTCCCGTCTGTGATGAGGGGTGTTACAATATCTGGTCAAATGGAAGGGATATCCTTTAGCACAGGGGTCGCCAACCTTTTGGACCTCAGGGACCACCAAACCCATAATTTTAGATCCCAGGGACCACTAAACGGTTCTGTGGGTGTAGTCTAATTTGTGGGTGTGGCTTGGTGGTCATGTAACTGGCTGGGCATGGATTGTATGTAAATATTATACATATTTATATAAATATTTAATTTTTTATAAAAAAGAGCAACTTTTACCCAAAACCAGGCAAAGCAGGCAGGCAGATTAAGTTGTTCACAGAATCACAGATTCATTCAGAAATCTATCTGCCATTGGCTAGCTCAATCTGTCACATAAAATTTGCTTGCAAGCAAACTCACAAAATTAACTCACAACACACCATGCATGTAAATATTGAATTTTTTAATTTTTTAAAAGAGCAACTTTTACCCAAAATCAGGCAAGGCAGGTAGGCAGATTTAGTTGCTCACAGAATCATTCAGTGATCTATCTATCTGCCACTGGCTAGTTCAGTCTCTCAAATTTGCTTGCTGTGAGTATGCACTGAATTTGCTTGCAAGCAAACTTTCAGTCCTAAAGGAAGCAGAGCTGGAGATCTAAAGACTAGCTAGAAAGTAAGAAGTCCAACCATTTCCTGCTTCCTAGCTAATCTAAATCTCTCAGCACAGCAGAACAGATGTTGGTCGGAAAAAGGAAAAATAGCAATTTTAGCAGGCAAGTTTTCCAGGTAAGGAGTGAGGGGGCGGGGAGCATTCCTGCGGGCCATGTGGGCAGCACAGCCTTGTGTTTCTGCACAGCCTGGATTAATTGCTTTGGGAGGTTGCTCTGGGGTTGAGATTTCTCTGTGGGCCACCAAAATTTTCTCAAGGTCCACCAGTGGGCTGCGGCCCACTGGTTGGTGACCACTGCTTTAGCAAATGCTTCCTGGGTACCCCATATAGATGTGTCAGCCCCACGACTGCAAAGACTATTCCACTGGCAACATCCTACCAAGGTGGGTGGGAGGGACAAAAGTCGATGGGTAGGGCCTATTAATTCTGTCCCTTGCTTTTTAGGAGGAGCCATGGTAGAGGGGGTCCCATGTCAGGCTCAGAAATCTGGCCAGCTTACAGACGTGAGTCTGGAGTCTGACACACATTCTGGCATTCCTCCCCAACTTAGCTGTGCAGTGGCAATGTGATGCCAACATTTCTCCCCAAATCAGCTGTGAAGCGGCAATGCCGACAATGTCCTCACTGGCAGAATATGGGAGGGCATGACAGAGGTTCTGGAGTTGCGGGCAGATCACTCAGCTGTTGCGCAAGGACGCCATGGCCGAATGGATTGATTTTCGCTTTTTATTTTGTTCCTGATCCGGATAATGCATTGGAAAGGGGGGGGAGGTTGTTACCTGATGAGAGTGGAATGGTCTAAACGAGTTAGGGGGAATGAGGGTTAGGAGGCGATAGTCATAATTAATTAGGCATGGGGAGGGGGAGCGGGTATTAATTAATGAGCAGATGTTAGGCTAGTTGGGAGGGGTGGAGAACGGATATAAACAGTGCTGAGAGGCAGTTGCTCTCAACGCTGACTAAGCATGGAGTTCTGTTGTTGCTGATCGTGACTAGAAGAACTGAAATAAACCTAAACATCACATATCTTTATTTGTGAGTAACGTGGTTTGTTGTGGAAAGTATCCAGTACTTGACAGAAGCCGACAGACAGTTGGCTTCCAGTGCCAGAGAGGGCAGGGAAGGAAGTGGCTGGGCTGCCGCTGCCTTTCATTGGGGCGTGTGGAGTGAGACGAGACTCCTCTTGCCATCTCTTCTCTCCCCATCGCCAGGCATGGTAGGGCTTCCTGCCTCTCACTTCAGCCAGTTCACCAAGCTCCACAAAAATTTAGCTACCAGTTCTACTGAACCAGTGTGAACTGGCTGAATCTCACCACTGGGCTAACCTATATAGAATATATGCAGTTGTGATATCATCTGTTGCTTTAGCAATGTAGAAAAAGCAGTTATTGTCCATTTCTCAAAAGCAAATGCCACCACAACACACAAAAAGTACTTCTTTAAGCATACTGGCAGATGGTAGCCAAATGATACTGATCAGATTAAATTAAACTTTATTGTCATTGCCATGGATACAGGCAACGAAATGCAGTTAGCATCCAACCAGAAGTGCAAAACAACAGTAAAATATAAATATATGTATGCAAATATGCAAGGCATCTATGAATATGTCAATGGAAAACACAACAAAATGTATGTACATGAGCACACAAGGATAAGTGTGACTGCACATATATGAACATATACAACTGTACAAAATGTTTATAGACACACTGAATATAAGTACAAATGCACAAAGAATTATACAAAATGCATCATATATTATCAAGGGATAATTTACATTGTCAGGCCAATACAAAATCTCTCGCATTCCAACAGTACTGGCCCATAATGGTCCTTATGTATTTTATTGGTAGATTGCATCAGTGGTGGGATTCAAAATTTTTACTACTGGTTCTGTGGGCGTGGCTTACTTGGTGGGTGTGGCTCTGCAGTCATGTGACTGGGTGGGCATGGTTTGGTAGTCATGTGTCTAGGTGGTCGTGGCTTGATGGTCATGTGACTGGGTCAGTGTGACTTGGGGATCATATGACTGGGTGGGTGTGGCTTGGTGGTCATATGACTGGGGTGGGTGTGGCTTGGTGGTCATGTGACTAGGTGGGCGTGGCCAACTCAATGTCACTCACATCAAGGCTGCCTTGCCTGGCCCCTTGCCTCCCAGCCATTCCTTGTCACATCCAGCCCCAGTTCTGTAAATATGTTGTTCATGTTTTTTTGACTTTATGATCTACATACTACAGATGTACTTTCATGGACCACTGAAAGGAGGAAATGGCTCATGTGCTTTGCCCAAGAGTGTGATAGGCAACAGGCTTTTAAGGGGCTGCCAGAAAGATTTGCGGGGGGGAGGGGGGGACACAATGTATTTTCCAAAGCACCAGAAGGCAAACAAGAAGCAATGGATGGAAACTGAACAAAGAAGAAACCTAAAACTAAGGAGAAACTTCCTGACAGTGAGAACAATTAACCAGTGGAACTGCTTGTCTCCAGAAGTTCTGGATGCTCAATCACTGGAAGTTTTTAAGAAAAGACAGCCATTTCTCTGAAATGGTATAGGGTTCAACCCAAGGTCCCTTCTAAGTGTTATTCTGTTATTGTGACATATTTCCTGGGACCTCTACTCAGATTTTGGCATCCTCAGACTCTTAGCTATTTAGCTGAGGAATAACAGATTTGAAAGGGATTTTGGAGGTCTTAGGCAGGAAAACTGAGGATGCCAAAAGTAGAGGTCCTAGGAAAGGTGTCAGAATAACAGAATAATACTTAGAAGGGATCTTGAGGGAACCCTATACTATTTCAGGATTTCAACTGCAGGTTTCTAAAAATCTGAAATTAATATCCTAATAAGATTTTTAGAAACCTGCAGTTGAAATCTCCTTATCCCAAAGACCCAATTTCATTTGGAATTTAATCCCAAATTTGATTGCCCTTTTAGCATTTCTCTTGATACTTCTCCAAAATGCACTCCCACAAAGCCACATCTCCCTCCCTCCCTCCCTCTCTCATTCTCTCTCTCTCTCTCGATCTAAAGGGGGAGAAACTACAGTACTACTGGCATTAATACTCTTTCCAACAACATGTACAAGAGTTTAAACAGAAAATATAAGCAGGAGCCAGCAAATATTAGCATACAGTCACAAATCCCTCCAGGAAAATCAGTATTGATTTAATATTTCCCAAATGCAATCCTTTGTAAAGAAAAATGCTCTGGACTACAGACATTGAATGCATGTAAATCACACACACACATACACACACACCCCTATCTCTTTCTCACACACACACATACACCTGGTCTGACTGGGATGGCACGAGAAGACAAAGTGAGCGGCCGTAGCACGCCGCCACTGTGTCCACTTGCTTTGTTTATTTTGTCCCTCGGGAGAAAGTGAGTGGCTACAGCGGCGGTGGCAGTATTCCTGGAGGGCGGGCGGAAGTACCAGGGCTGCTGCACATGTGTAGTTGTGCACCTCTGCTGCCCCTCTCAGCCCCCATCACAGTGGATGCCTCCCAAGGGCCATCTGCCCACCCACTGGCCAGGCTAGGCCAGAAGTAGCGCAACCCCATGGAGGAGGCAGAAAGTGGGCGGCGACCAGAGCATGGAGCCACCGTGGCTGCTCTTTTTGTTCATTTCATGCCCTGGGAGAAGGCAGAAAGTGAGCGGCTATGGCGGCCACAGCATGCAGCCGCCTGGCTGCTTGCTTTCTTCCCGGGAGAAGGAAGACACAGGCGGTGGAGGCCGGAGCATGCTGTGGCTGTGCCTTTCTTCCTTTTGCTCCCCGGAGAAGGAAGACGTGGGCGGCGGCAGTCCCAGGGATGAGAGGAAGAAAGCGAACATCTGCAGTGGCAGTATTCTGAGAGGGCAGGGAGGGCAGAAGTACTAGGGCTGCTGCACATGGCCATCTCTGCTGCCCCTCTCAGCCCCAGCACAGCAGAGATGCCCCCCAAGAACTGACTGCCCACCCATCCGCTAGGCCAGGCCAGAAGCGGTATGTCCACTGGGAGAAGGAAGAAAACAAGTGCTGCTGCTGCTCTGTGAGCCATGTCCCGTTGATGCTGCAAATTGTGCACAACATGGGCAGCCCGGGACATCCGCCCACCCTCCCGGTCCCGACAGGTGAGCCTGGAGATGGGGGAAACAGCTAGCTAGGCCGCAGTCAGCACTCCCGCCTGGGATAGGGCCACTCCAGCAACTAAGCCAGCTAAGTGAGCTTGGGAATGGTGGGGGAGCCATCAACAAGCTCAGGGGTTGGTGGAGGAGGGGGAGGCAAGCTCCAGAGACGGGGGAGGCTAGTGAGACTTGCAGGCTTACCTGTGAACAGGAAGATCAGAGCTGCTCAGTTGGGGCACAGGCACCATGTGGCAAGCCAGGTTAAGCCACAAGGACCCAGTGTGGAGTGACTGGGCGGGGCAAGCAAGAATCAGGTGGGTGGGGCAAATGAGCGAGTGGTGACCAGGCAACCGGTTCAGGGACGTGACCAGCCAGAAGTCACTACCGGTTCAGTGACCCATGCCAAATTATCACTATCGGTTCTCCTGAACCGGTGAGAACTGGTTGAACACCACCACTGGATTGCATGTCTCATCCTAATCTCTACCAATATAGTGACAAATTTAGAGGTGTTGCTCTGTTGCAGTGGTATTACAACAAATAATACTTTACCTCATAATCGCTCTCTAGAAATTCATGCAGAACCATTTCATAAATGAAAGGCTTCAGAATCAAATCTTGTCTTGGCAAATAGTGGCTAATTGCCTAAGGAAAGAAACAATTAAAATATGCTTAATCTTTCCAAATTTTTTAGAAAGCATTACTAGAAACAAAGCTAGAAGATGTGACAATATTCCAGTTGAGCTATTTAAAATCCTAATGTTAAAATTCTTCACTCAATATGCCAGCAAACTCTGAAAACTCAACAATGAACACAGGATTGGAAAAGGTCACTTTAGGTTCCAATTCCAAAGAAAGCCAATGCCAAAAAATGTTCAAATTACCATACAACTGCATAAACTAGCAAGGTCATGCTCAAAATTCTACAACTAGACTTTAGTAATATGTGAACCAAGAACTACCAGAAGTAAAAACTGTGGTTCAAATAGGCAGAGAAACTAGAAATTAAATTTTCAACATTTGCTGGATCTTGCTTTCTTCCTGGGAGAAGGAAGATGCAGGTGGCGGAGGTCGGAGCAAGGCAGTTCAAAAAAAATAATCTACTTCTGCTTCATTGACTACGTTAAAGTCTTGATTGTGTAGATCAGTGGTTCTTAACCTGGGCGATATTTCCCACCAGGGGGCGATTTCATTTTTCAGGGGGGCAATGGAACGAAAAAGGGGTGACGCAGGGCCGAAGGAATGGAAGGGGGGCAATATGGGGGCAATGGAGCGAGAAGTTTTGAGGACACTTTTGAGACTTTTTTCGTACAGTGAACCACTGTATATCTGTTGTACAAAAACATCAGATCGCTCACTATTAGTAGATTGAACTGTGTTTTAAAATGTTCCTCCAGCTAACTTCAGTACAGAATGCCGTACATATGTGAATATGCATCGCTCATATTCATGCGTGTTGCACAGCAGCCTCTATCACTCTACCCATTAAATTTGGCGCTCTGATTTTTGTTGCTTTCCTTCTGTAAAAATATTCTTTGTGTCTTTTTAACCCTTTTTACAGTGTGCATGAATATATATTTTCCTCGAATCTTAATTTAGTTTCAGAGTTTTCGTCTTGAAATTCTTAGCATTGCGGTTTGTTCTTATGCTCTTTTTATATTTCTTTTTGCGTCTTAAAATTCACTTGTAATTAAATCATTAAATGTTACTGTGTTTTTCAGGCATTTCATTTTTTTGCAATTGAATTTTGTTTTCAGTGGTCATTGCATTTAAGTGTCTTGAATAAATAAGATAATAATAAAATATATGCATCATGAAGTTTGGGAGTAAAGTGATGGGTGGCATCAGAATTTTTCACACAGTTGAGATGTGGGAAAAAGACTGGAAATAAATTATTTGCATTGATACGTCCTGATGACAATTTTAAAGAAAACAAAAAACATGTTTGCATAAATTGAAGAATTATTTCCCTGTGTTGTGATTGAGAGGTTATGTTGGGGGGGCGATTATAACTTCCTCAATGGTTCAAGGGGCGATTCTTTAAAAAAGGTTAAAAACCACTGGTGTAGATCATAATAAAGTGTGTCAAGTTCTTAAAAAGATGGTAGTACCAGACTACCGTACCTGTCGCCTGAGAAACCTGAGGGTCAAGACGCAACAGTGAACAACCGTGGAACAAAAGATTGCTTCAAAATAGGGAAAGGAGTGTAAGAGGGCTGTATATTGTCATCCTGCTTATTTAACTTACATGCAGACTAATGTGAAATGCTGGGCTGGATAAGTCACAATCCAGAATTAAGATTGTCATGAGAAATATAAACAATCTAAGATATGTTGATGATACGTCTCTAACGGCAGAAAGTGAAGAGGAACTAAAGAGCTCCTTGGTGGGGAGAGGAGAGTGCAAAAAAACTCAACATTGAAACTCAACATTAAAAAAACTAAGATCATGTAATCTGATCCTATCACTCCCTGGCAAATAGAAGGAAAAGAACTGAAAGCAGTTACAGAGTTTATTTTCTTGAGCTCCTAGAGTACTGAAGATAGCAACTGCAGCCATGAAATTAAAAGATGCCTGAAAAAGCAGAGATAAGTTATGGTTTTCCCAGTAGTTTTATATGATTGTGAGAGTTGGACTCAGGCTCAGTGCTGTAGAATTGATGCTTTTCAATTGTGATGTTGGAGAAGACTTAAAAATCCCTTGGACTTCAAGGAGGTCACACCAGCCAATCCTAAAGAAAATCAATCCTGACTATTCTTTGGAAGAACAATTACTGAAGCTGAAGCTCAAATCCTTTGGCCACCAAATGACAAGAGAGGACTTACTAGGAAAAAAAATGATATTGAAAATGATTGAAGACAAAAGGAGAAGGGACAGCAGAGGATGAGAAGGTTAGATGGTGTCACTGATGCAATGAACATCAATTTCAATGGGCATTCTTTGGAAGACAGTAGAGGACAGGGGCCTGGTGGGCTGTATAGTCCATGGGACTGCGAAGAGTTGGATACGATTTAGTGATTGAATAACAACAACAAAAACAATCAACACTTTGGAAAGGCAGTAATTTCCCTGACAGGCTTTTCGGACAATCTACAGAGATTTTCTAAATTTAAAAGGGTTCCGGATAGCATAAAGTTTTGGTGTTAAATTTTATACCCAAGTTTAAAATAAATCTAGAAGGGATTGGTGGTGGCAGAAATAGTACATCACCCATTTATCCATACATCTTTTAGGATGAAGTGAAATAAAGGAAGGCAAGCAAACCTGAGAGGCTATCTTCTAATCTGGCAAAATGTCTGCCTGCTAACCTGCTCTCCCCCCATAAATAGTGCTGTTGTCTTGCCATCTATCTTTAATTCCGTACGAAGGCAGCTGCTATGAGAAAAACTGCAGTTTTGCAATACTTTCGCACTCTTGAACAAAATTTAACAGCTCAAAAGGACTACCTACTGTGAGATCTTAATAATATGCTCCTTTTGGTTCATTGAGTTTGAGTAGGAAGACATAAAATTCGTAGAGAGAATATGGATATGCAATCAATACACGTGTTCATAAATGCTTTCTACTGTCTGAGAAGTAACAGCCTTTTAGCAATTTGCCATGGTCAATCTATTAACTTTGATGCTTGCTAACAAATATGTCCCTTAAAATTTCCTGCTCTGCTCTGCCAGTAATTGAATCTCATGAGTTCTTTTTAATCTTGCAGTACACAACAGGCCCAAAATCTGTCATGTTGAAACATAATTAATTTCTGAATATATTATTAATGAATCCATCTACAAACTCTTGAGTCATGAAACCATAAGTGTCTATGATGCTTTTAAAAACTTCTAAAATCTAAAGACTCCTGAAAGGTTACAACTCTCTGAAGTATGAAAGAGAATTGACAAACTCAGATGGACATAATTCAGCTATCATATCTGATATATAAAAAAATGTACAAGCAACCAAAACACTATATTTTGTTAAGTTTCATGTTTCAAAAATGATTAATAGCATGTTTCAACTTTTTAGTAGGCCATGAATATCGACTTATTTCAGTTTTAGATTCTAGGATGTAATGCTATTTCTTGAAATTCAATTAATAAGCTTACCCTATTGTGCATTAAAGAAATATAGAATCTACACAGACCCAACTCACATGGAGAAAATAACAGATGAAACAAATAGACAGACCCAATGGAGCAAATTTTGAATATGCCTACTTTTGGGAAAAGTAATAAAGACATAATGACTATCTGATTTATTAACTTCTACATGTGACAAGCAAGCAGTGTTCAGTCATACAAACCTTAAGTTGCCCAATTTCTTTAAATCTATATACTTCACATTCCCATAAATTTGTGTTTTTGCCAAGTATCTTCTGGCATTTTCTGAAGAGAAAATATATAATAAGCAAAGTGTTCATAAATCATATTTTCAATGTTAAATAATGTTTTTTGCACACGTCAATATTTGTAAAGTAACAGCAGTAATTTGAAATTAATTATGAATTACTTTTTAATCTGACTTAAGGGCAATCCAAAACATAAAATTCAACAACCATGATCAAATATATATATATATTTATTTATATATATTTATATGTGCACAAAAATAAGCTAAAAACATTACCTTGAGGCCAAATCATAATCTCCAATTTCTAATAGATGGTTTATGTATGCTAAACCTATATCCTAAAATAAAACAAAATCAGTCAAAATTAGTTAAAAGTCAAAGGTAGCACTCAGTAATGAACTTTGTTTTCAAGTACTGTAACCGGTTTGTTAAATATAATGATTTAGTTTATCCCTGATAGTATACAAATTTACATATTAACAAAAACACTTGTCAAAAAGTACTGTTAAAATAAAGTTTGAAAAAAATGGGCTCAGTCTGAATGTTATGTTGTCTGATCAAAACTACAAATGGTCATGGAAAAAGACCATATTCTTCATCTATTCATTGGATGTAATTGTGCTCCCTTCAATGCTCTTAATCTGTTAGCCATATAATATTGAAGATAATAAAGACATGAAAAAAGAAACACAGGATCAAATTGTTTGATCAGTTTCAAGATATGCATCTTCTCATCCAGACCTAAACTCAATAGATTTTAAAGATAGAATATACTCTTATTATATACCTGACTACATCATATTTTCAGATATGGGACAAATTAAAACAATGAGTCATGTTAAAGTATCATTTCTCTACCATATGTGGAGATGATAATGAAGTGTGAGGTATCCAAATGATACCAAAAATAGTGATTTTAATTCAAGCATAAATATGCATATTATTCTTTTATACATGACTTAGAGAAAAATCAGTATTTGGGAAGTGAAAGACTCCAAACTCCCTATACCCAGCTTATTATCTTCCCTTTTCAGCCCTGAGACAGAACTTCTATCTTGGCAAGATGATTCTGAGAAGAAGAAAAAGTATTACAGAGAAGCAAGGCATTATTACAAAAGATTAAATGTGCCATCATTCCTGCATACATAAAATGCATTCTTTTCATGCTTCCATGAGATCTGTCTTCTTTGATATGTCCAAAGTATTTTGCTTCAACCACTTCAGGCTATAATAAACTACTATCATTCTTCCTATAAGTAAATATTGTTTTACTGGTTTCAATTGACAACTTTATAACAAGCTTTGAGAAATGTTTTTGTTCCAGGAACACTGCCTCCCAGTAGGGGTAAGGCTGAATCGGTTGGGAATGAGATAGGCAGTAAAAATTCTACATTTTTGTTGGAGGTATCTCTACTCCTGTGCATGCTTCAATAAAAAGCTCTGTGAGGACTATTTGCATGTTCAAATGAAAATACAAATTAAGCACAAAAAACCCCCTGCATTTTCTTGGGAGTATATTATGGATTAATATTACTATGGCTTCAAGAATGGTTAGAGCATTAAAATAGCTTTCCTATTTTGGTCATATTGAATCAGATGAAATAATACTGATTATTGCAGCTGGTATGAGAAAGGTATGAGCACCATTTATCATTTGTGTAAGCTCTTAATCCTACCTTTGAAGAATACAAAGATTTTTTCACTCTTTTATTGTTCCATGATCTCAGAATACAAGGTTTTTGTTATGCTGTATGTTATGTTATATTTGTAACAATAAGCATGATCAACATTCAATAAGATTGTGATCCGAGGATACTTGAAAATTCAATAGTTCAACATCCTTATATCTAGGATACAACTCTGCTCACTGGTGTCCTGACAACTATGTATGCCCTTTTCTCTTCAAATCTTTGATAATATTATTCTAGATCTCTAATTATCTGGATACAAATTTAGGTTGAAAGGAGAGGATGAAAACAAGTATTAATCAATAGCTATTATTCCCTTCCTAGGGAAGGTGCCAGAGCAGAAGATGGCCAATTGACTCCAGGATGTACGTATGAAATTTATTTTCTAAATTCATTTAAATCTGCCTTCAGGCCTGGCTGTGGAACAGAAAATGTTTTGTTCTGTTTTGCTCTGTAGGATAATCTACAACAGGAAAAAGACAGGGGAAGTGTAAGTGTCTTAGTCCTCCTCCTGACTCCTCTCAGTGATTTTCTATGACCATGGTATTCTGCTGGAAAGGACAGAGTATCAGAATTGTGATGAGGAAGCACTATACTATGGGGTTCCATTCTTATTTGCATGTTTGGATTACAGAATGTGGTGCTGTGTTGTCGCAAAGTTCCAATTTATCCCCTATGGCCTTTAACATTTACATGAGAGTCACAACTGTGATCTTATCCAGTAAGATATTCATGCTCTGGTGACTTTTTAGATAGACTGCTGCAGAGCACTGTATGTGAGTTTGTCATTGAAAATGGTCCCCAATGTCAGTTACTTCAGAATAGAGCAGCTAGACTGCTTATTGGGATTGGCAGATCTGGACATTTTATTCTAGTTCTTCACCACTTCCAGACTCAATTCAAACCACTGATTTTGATTGAAAGCACTAAATGTCTTACTGTAGAATCAGGCAACCCAAAGGAGTCCTTTATCCCATATGTACCTACTTGCAGCTACAACTACTTCCAAACCAATATATTTTATTGTAATTTCTTTAGATTATTATAAGCTGCCCACAATCATTTTTAGTCAAGTGGAATATAGGTTTAATGAGTTGCTGCTGCTGCTGTAATTATAACTGATCTCACAGTTAGTCAAATGTTTAAATTGGATTTGGCATTTTTGTCCACCTATTGAGAATAAAGGACATTTTTGGATGGATATAAGCTGTTCCAGTTAAGGCTGCCTTTTGCAATTGTCGGATGACGACTTTGTCAAGATAATCCTGCTCAAGTGGTGCTTCAGCTGTATTGGCATTGCACCCATGGTACCTATTACTATTGGTATGATTTTTGCTTTTTTTGCCATAGATATTTTAATTTTATTGGCAGGTCTTTGTATTTTGTGATTTTCTCTAGTTTTTTTTCTTTTAGTCTGCTGTCTATAACAGCAAATGAAAAGTAAAAAGTAGAGCTGAATAATCATTAAAAAAAGAGAATACTGTAGTTATGTAGCTTTCTGTAATCAGTTTGTAAAACAAGCATTCCATGGCTTAATATTTCCTTGAAGGAATAACCTCTTTAATGTGATTACGTCTAATTTCACAGGCACAGCTAATAGAGAGTATTTAGTGGTGAGAGATATGCATTGTGCGTGTTTAGAAATAATGTCTTCTGTGACTTTATGCAATTAGAGACTGAAACATATTTGTCACAGCTAAGAATAAACAAACACTAGTTAAAATACAACGCTGGGAATCTTCATATTAGCATTATTAGTTAAGTAGATTGCATATATTAGATAAATCACATAATGCTCCTTGGCTGATGATGATTATTATTATTGATGTTAAAGCAATTCCCTGCTATTGACATAATACTTATGTGCTTGGCTTTTTTAATATGTCATAACATTTAATTCTTTTAACCATATCTTGATGGTTAAGTATGCATTTTCCCATGCCCGTTTCAGATCACTAGCTGCCATTGACAAAAAGAAGGGAAACTCAAAATACTAACACCATGTCACAAGTTTGGAAATATTCAATGTTTAAGAGAAAGTTGGGAAATTAGAAATTTGAAGATATACATTTAATCTAGCAATGCTGATAGACACTATTTATTTATACTGTATATATCTGACATATCTGAAGCAGTTAAATTTCAAAAGTCAAGTTTGTAGACTTACCTGAATCTTGTGCTTTTTAATAGTCTTCTGACTGATTTCAGCTGCCATCAAAGCTTCCTATATAATAAAGTAAAAAAAATGACATCTACTGAACATTTCAATAGAAAAAACATAGATCTTCTTTTCTTTCTTGTATCTTCTGCATGAATGTACTAGAATGTTTAATGTCATGGTAAAACAAACAGAATCAAATTTATAATCAGCAAAAGCAATGGTTATTCTCCCCAAACCCCCTCTGGGTTCATTCCATGTTAATATCACAGGACCAAATCTTAGAAGATTGGCACTATATGTAGACCAATCAAAAGAAATATTTTTTTAAACTAACATCTGCATTAGAAAGATACTTTAATCTTGACTTGTTTTCCTAATGTTTCACTAACATTGAATAAATCTATTCTTCATTAGTTGCACAATTATTTTTCATCAAGTTTAATTTGTAGCTCATTTACTACATAACTCCATGAGTCCATGATGTCAAAATGAAACTGATTTATTGCAACTTAAAATGAGAAGTGAAAGCTTAATAGGGATTACAAGAAAAATTATTAAAGTATATAATACTAGAACAGATTATGTGAAATATACAAATATCCACAGCTTTAAGAAAAACCCAGTTTCTATGAAAGACATTTGTCACAAATTACTAGGATGTATCTTAAAATTTCAGAAAACATTAAATAGCATAATAAATTTGGATGCTTCATCTCTTTGCACCATGTCATACCTTTGATAATTGAAATACTCAAGAAATTATTTAAATAATATAAATGACTAAAGCTTGAAATTAAAAGCTATGCTGTATATTCAATCAGCTAAACTAACTAGTATTCGTAATGAAGTAAGTAAATGTAGCAAGTTAACTACACTTTATACTTATTTGTTTCATATTTTATTTTGATTATCACTTTTATGTGCTGTCTCAGATTCAAAATACTGCATCTGCAGTCTTTTTTTCTCTATATATATACAATAGAACCTTCAACTGGCTCCTTCTTAGAGCCGAGTGCTGACATAAAAAAATAATTCTGGCCTTTCAGACACTACAATGCACTGTTCCTCCCTATCTTCACTATGCTCCTCTGATTAGAAATTTATAGGCTTCTGGCCTGACTTATATCATAGACTTCCCTGACTTTTATATTATGCATAGTTTAATTTTAGTAGATTTAATTAGCTATGCAGTGTTATTGTATGGTCTAGCTTATCATCTCTTTTTATTATAAACACTTGCTTGGTATATTTTAATTAACTGATGTCCCTTTATTTTTGTGCTTATATATGTGCACAATATAAAATACTAATTGTGAAGTTAATTCTAATAGTATTCATGACTGCTATTGGCAAGTCCAGTCAGATATTTTTAGAGGCAAATGCAACCAAAACAAAGACTCTATTGTTTAGATAAAAAAAAACATGTGTCTGATAGAGTAATGCAGTGGGGATCTGGCTAAATCTTATCTCCCTAGACAAACTGAGCACTTCTGGATTGATTTTGGTAAGTGTGGTAATAGGTAAAATCATTCAAGTACTGAGCACATGAAATGGTAAAATATTATTTTTGGGAACAGTACAAAAGTAATTTGAAAAATCAACACACAGATTTCTTTGAAATAAGTATTTTTCAACATATAATTTCTATATGCTCTAATACATTTCATCTTATTTTGATGAAAAACAAAATATTAATGGATGTTAACATTTTAATAACTTACTATAGCACAGCATGTGACAGATTGCATTCCGTTAAATAAAGTTTAATATCCTTCGAACTATGTACCATTATAATAAAAAGAACCAAAGTTGTATATGGATTACCAATTTATTTCATGCTAGATAAGGAGTGGATAAAGCTTCAGTTGTCTTTGATTTCCAAAATCACAACATATTGAAAGAAGTTATTCTTTGGATCAATACAAGGTAATCTGGCTCTTTAAAATGAGAATTAGTTCCTGAAGCAGTGAGAAGCCTAATATTTATTATTTTAGCCCATTCTTTTGAAAACTAAAAAAATTACAACTATTTCTGGTCCATTGAAAAAGGAGGAAGCACATATATAGGATTATGTCTGATTCAGTTCAAGTCAAATCAAATTATCAAACTGAATATAAACTTTTTACTATTTTCAAGTATGAATCTTTATTATCTGGCATCACAGCTGACTTTCAGATATTAGAATCAAAAGCTTGGGTTTGAATAAATGATTCAAAAGTCATATTCATCTACTTTAAAAAAATAAGTAAGTTTACACATGGAAATGCAAATATTTAAGTAACTATGGTCCTTTTACTGTCTAACTGACATATTTAAGTAACTATTTGTCAGAATATTACGTATGAATAACATTGGATGCTACATTCATACATATAACTCAGGGATTATGGCAGATGCATGGTTCGTGGATTGTTATTACGAAAATAAAGCTATGGTGTGTGTGTGTGTGTATGTGTGTTTGCCTTTGAATCATTGCTGACTCTTGAAGATTGCTTGGAGTATCCCTGAAATTTTATTTAGCAATATTTCAGATATGGCTTGTTACTGCTTTTTCCTAGGACTGAGAGAAAACTGGCCCAAAGTCTCCCATCTGCTTTTATACCAAAGATGAAATTAGAACTTACAGACTCTTTGATTTCTAGCCCAGCACCTTAATTAGTATAGCAAAATGGCTATCTCTCATTATCTCAAGTTATCTAAATAAATAAATGTAACTAGAGAGAATATAATTTGGTCTATAACCACAGCACCTATTAAAATTCCTAAACATAACAATTACTTTTGTTGTAACAATTAGAAAATAGAGAACTGTTTTTCCCATGGCATCATTAAGAAGAAAAGATGGAAAAGGTTTAATAATTACTTCATATTTCTTTTTCTCCAAGAGCCATTCAATGTGATCGTCTTGATCTCGTTCTTTGGCCACTACCACATCGCTTGGGCTGACAATATAAAAAAGTGATTCGCCTTCAGAATATTCTGTAAAAGATAGACAACTGAATCAATTGCCCTTCAAATTTCTAGCATTACAGTACAGTCGTGGAATATTCACATGTGCAACCAACTATACTATGCTTTGTATTAAACTCAGCACTACTCATATTGCCACTCTCTACAGCAACCTCCCTCATTCACAAATTGATACCTCAAAGGGGGAGTGATCACATGCAAATACTAGATTTTATTATCTTACTTAAGAAATTATGATTAAGAATCTGGGACCAACAATTTCAGAACAAAATTCTCTCTTTAAAGTGTTACAAATTATCAATAACAGCAATTCTAATATACTTAAACTGAAAGGACAGGTTACTCATCAGTGAACATTCTTCAGTTAGTCCTCTCTGTTTATATTCACATGTGTAGATTCTGCACATGTGCAGATTTTCATCATTGAAAACTTTTAAGAAAGATTTCTGGCAGGAAATCCTGAAAGTATCACAAGGAGTATCACAATAAATGGTATAAAAATTCAGAATCTTCTTTGGAAAAAAAAGAATGCTTTCAAAATTTCCAGATGTGATAAATGGAAGAGAAATGAGTAGAAACATGGGATCCATATTGCATATGTACACTTTGAAGCAGGTTTTGCCAAAATTCCTTAGTTCTCAGTGAATCTCAAGGAGGCTTCAGGCAGGCACTTCACTCATACATGCGATACGTAGCAATTACGAAGAAAACGTATAATATGATAAAGTATACACTAAAATATATGCTAAATATATGATATGATACATATTGTAACATTTGATTTAATATAATATAGATCGGAGAATATCATTTTTATCTTTTTGTGATAAATAGGTCAATTTTACTTTAGAATATAGGCCATAATGTAGACCAGGGGTTCAAACTGGATTTCTTTCGGGGCCAGATCAGCATTGTAGTTATCCTCCACGGGCCAGCCTGGGGTGGGTGGGGAGACTGGACAAACGCCTCCTGCAGCACCCTGCTGTCCAAAATGGGATGCAGGGGCCATGTGGAGGCCAGGAGGCAATCCCAAGCAAAAAATGGGCCATGGGGGGTTGGGCATGTGTGGCCCCGTGTTCTATTTTCGCTAGCAGAAGCACCACAGGCTGGTCCTTTGCTATTTCCAGGCCAGGCCTGCGGGCCAGATTTAAACACACCTTGGGCCTTGAGTTTGACACCGTTGATGTAGATTTTAGAATGTAGGCTTTGCTATAGAACTTAGCAAACAGATTGAGAAGAAATTGTTACCTAAACAATAATCTCGACATTCATTTTCTTGAAAGCATCTTACTGTGAGTGCATCAGAAGATATTTCTTCACAAGATTCAGGAAATGGTTGAATTATATCAAGTCTTGGTCGGGCACAGCATTCTTTTTCCTGCAGAAAGAAAATAATATTCAGCCTTCAAAATGCTCATCCTATATTAGTGATCTATCTATAAGAATTTATTAATCCCAACTGCAATTGTCTTAAACAGTTTGAATTCTTTATTGTCATTGTACGTATATACACAATATACATACAACGAAATTCACAGTTTTAACCAAACAGTCCATATAATCAAATGTAGTATTTACTTTGTCAGATTTCTTTCATGTATAAAACAGATGTTTCCATTAATACCTTAAAATTTATTTTCTGATTGGAGAAAGCACAATATACAGAAGTAATGGGAATCCTCAGGATTTATGAAAGTTAGAAAAGGAGCATTGGAACTGAAACTTTAGATAATCTTTTATTTATACAATACAGACTCTGAGTGAAAAAGTATGATCTAACAACTTAAAGTAAGCAACTATTGTTTTTATAATAATGATTTGGACAACCTTTATTGTTGATAATTTTGTAGTTTTATAACCTGATATTTAATATAAAAGGACATTCATAGAACAGCTGAAAATTTATCTCAAACCATTAAAATCTAACTAAATCTAAATCCTTCAGCTAATGAAGAAACGCCCACCCACATCCCCCACATAAATATTTGTTGCCATTTACAACACTGAATGATAATATTGTTGCTTATTGCATACAGCCGGCATGGTTTGGAAATCATTGTCTAAGACTTACCATAATGTATGAGTTTACAGTCAGCTGTGATTTATTTAGCAAACTATAGCTAATAAAATTGTGATTTAACATAATTATTTGAGTCTAGCCAGTGTGAGAGAGAACTGTTTTATTCCCCAACAGGATTTCTTAACTAGAAACAGCCTTCAGCCGAGTTATAAATGGTTCCTGGGTGTTTTGCTTGAACATTTTACAACATATGTAAAACATCACAAGAATTCAATACATTTTCATATAAAGAACTAATCCTTTGATTTTAATGTCAGCACTAGAAAAAAATAGGCAAAGAGTAAGTGAAGAAAAATCTGATTTAAAAAATGGCAATATTGAAACCACTGGCCAAACATTTCAGCTGTAGTAATTACTGCCCTCAGGATGGACATCCTTGAGAAAATCTATCAAATAGCTAAGTTAGGTTTCATCAGGGGTTTTAAGACTATTTCTCAAAGATAATATAAAGACTGTCTTTTCTATTAAAAGTGTTAATCATTTGAACAAGAATGCACCTATCAAATCCATAAGTGTTTCTTAATGGCAACTATATATTCCATTTTCTCAAGTTTTGAATCTTTAATTGTTTCCCTTTTTACCCAACTTCCATTGTCACTGCACAATAGTTATTCATATATAATAGTCCTTTCCCAGGACAATATTCTCTGAATCTGATAAGGTGGATTTAGGTTAACAAAAGCTTATGTGTTAATAAAGTGCTGCAATGCTAAATTTTAAGTTCCCCCGAATTCTACTGTTTTCATTGTGGCAAAATATCAAGACTGTTCCTCCAGTGTATTCTTTAATAAAAATAAATGTCCATGTAAAAAAATAACAGTATCAAATGCTTTCCAATGGAGCTTCACAACATGACTATTAAATACACTTTATAGACTCTAGGTTTTTTCCGATATGGAACTTTAACAATGAGAAATGTAGTCTAATTATTTAAAAAGGTATGTTGCATAGCTATTTCACTTGATGCTAGCAAACTTTATATAACATGCCACAAAGGCAACATCAACTTGCCAAAAGGTTTGCAGGCCAAACTTTATACAGGATAAATATAATACACCACAAGTGTACTATATTTCATTCCAACTTTCACTTATTGGATTCAACTTCACTTTGTAGCTTGATTTTTTTTCCCTAAGACTCAGTCACAGAAAAGGCCTACACTATGAATTTTCCTGGGAAAAACTGCAGCAGTGACTTTGAACCTTCCTTTAAAATAATAAAAAAGTATCTGCCCATTCTGCATGAGGGTTAGAAGCAGACACTACTTATTTCAATAGATGAGTGTTACTTTGAGTCAATATTGCTTCATTGCTTAGCAACAACATGTACCTAGTTGTTCAATGTTACTATAGCAATAACTAATGTCAGTTCGCTATAATGGAAATGAAAAGAATAATCTAAATTTCACAGATTTGTTTCTTCTATACTTTCATTTTGTAATGAAAACAATTATCACGATGACTTTGTAGAGTCTCCTGAGAAATGCTAATGATTTAATATTTTCTCTGTACATCTAGACATTTTCAACTGAAGTAGACATTGTCAAATTGAGACAACTTTATCAAATAGTTCTTGTTTCCATGTGCCTACAATCATTGAGAATAATTATTTTGACAGACTTTATTTAGAAGAAAGTGCAAAATTAGCAGTCATTTTTATTAAACTTTAATTCCTGTTCAACAGTCTGCATTACTGTGTATCTATTGGACTTTGCACCACTAGAACCTTAGGGTCTCCAGACCTTTTCCCTCATCCTCTTCTTACTGTCACTAAGTATTTACTCCACTTTCTTCAAATGTTTAAGCAGTGATGTGAATGAGATGCTTTTCTCACTTGTTTTCCACATCTCCTCTGCCCCACCAAAATCTGCTAGTGGTATTGGAAAGGGATGAAGATGTTGTGATTACTCATACCATTTACCCTTTGTTACAGGTTAAGAAAACCACTTATTTGATTTCAGTTTGCTATGATTTGGAAAGTTTATGATGCTAAATTGTGTCCTGAGGGTAGTTAATATTAAAATAGACCTGTTGTAATTATTTCAACACATGAAAAAGGATGTCTTCGATACTATTTTGCTGGTCAATTTAGATTATTCTAAATTTTCAAAGTTTGTTCCTTGGAAGACTTTTAAATTATTGTTTTTTTCTTTTTTAATACAAAATGAAAACAAATTGGTACTAATAATACCTTGCCTCTTTTTATTAAACAAATACATTTAAATAATTATTTAAATATGTCTCTCTTTCCTTTATTCTCTGATTTGGCATCAGGAATCTTCAGTAAAGATAGTCTTTGATTTACAATCATATTGGAACCAGAATTTCTGTTGCTAAGCAAGATGGTGGTTAGGTGAGTCATACCTGATTTTATGATTTTCCCCCCACAATTCTTAATCACTACAGTTGTTAAGCGAATCATGCAATTGTTAAGCAAATCCAGCTTCTCTCATTGACTTTGCTTGTCAGAAGCTGGCTAGGAAGGTTGCAAATGGTAATCACTGTTTGCTTTTTTGGCTCAGTATATCAAGCACCTTTTTTAACTTGGAAGATACTAAAATACAAAGTCTTGGACAACATGAATTTTCTATTGCTGTCTTATAAAAGAAGGAGATTGGTCAGTTAATAGCATGCCAAAAGCAGCTAGATGATAATAATCCTGCTATTTAACATTTTTGAGAAATCCACATATGAATATAGAAAGCAAACAGTTCTGTTTAAGAACCAGTATGGAGTACATATCTTAAACCAAGCACCCATGTAACTATCAAGGCAATTCATTAGATTAATCAATGTAGTCACTAAAGGTTGAGTTCCGCTCAACAGAGACTTTAATTATTTGCATACAAAAATGTCACTTACCATTTTCTCTGAAATCTCCTTTACAAATGAAAGAATGACAAGCTGGTCACAGAGAGGTGCTATCCCACTGATATAAAATTCAGTGTTGAACTGAGACACTGAGCAGCAGATAAACAAAGAAACAGCTAGTTTACTATTAATTCATATTATTGGTTATGTTTTCATGATGAAATAATATCACAGACATTTCAATATGCAAATGAAGTTAATATCATTATAATAATTTCCTGAGAGACAGATCAGCATGCATTTAATTTTCCTTTAAAATTAATCTCTAAAATTTGACAAGTTGTTTGGCATACAATTGGTATTCTATACCAAAGTTGATTACCATAAAATTGATTGTTAGGGTAATCAACTTTAATTTTTGTAGAAGAAAATTATATGCTCAAGACTGATAAAACCAACCTTCAGTTACCCACAAGGTAGTAATCTAAGATACCGTGCAATGTGAACGCATATTTTGGAAATTTAACAATTCAAAATAGATCGTTATTTAAAGGTTACCAAGAATATTATGGAGCTTGGATGTTGTAATTACTGCAGCTTTTCACAAATGGTGGTATTTCCACCATCTGTGGAGAGCTGCAGTAATTACAACATTCAAGCTCCATTGAAAAGAAAAAAGAAGGAACATGGGCTTTACTGAATTTCACAAGAACTTTCTGAATGTCTGGATTATAGATTAATTATGTCAAAAGGTTATCCTGTCATAACACTATTATGAATATAAAACTTCACTACATAAGACTTGGATAATGGTACAGAATAAACTCTAGTTGATATGTGGCCATCACACATGTATTGGTTTTAAGATTTTGGGAGTTTTTTGTAATGTTGAAGCTCTGTAACATTTGTAACAATCTGTTTTTTCTATTATTGGACTTCTTTGCTTTAGCTCCCAGCTTCTAGTGTCAAAAGCAATGTATCTACCCTGATGTATTTCAGCATCCTACTCATTGATATGTCTCTCTCACTTTCTGCTGGTCTAGACACTAAGCAATAGGCAGCCATGGGTTACAATTACTTGGGGGAGAGGGGAGCATGCTAGCAAATTTTGGACATGCTACCCCTTCATTGATAAGTATGAAGAGGCTATTATAGGCAATAGACCAGGGGTTCCCAACCTGGGGTGCTCGCACCCCCTGTGGTGCGAGACGATATTCCAGGGGGTGCGAGAAAAGTCCAGGTAAATAATAGGATATTGGCTATATGTTGGCATTTTTATTTATTATTTATTTCAGGGGGTGCGAGGTTCGAGTGAAATTTCTTTAGGGGTGCGAGACAAAAAAAAGGTTGGGAACCACTGCAATAGATGAAAGGTGGCTTGAGAAATTTACAGTATCCTTTCATGGAGGTGTCCTGAGAATTCACCTTTCCATTTTGTATGGAATGGGAATAATGAGATTACAATAACTCCATGATTTGTCTTGGCTCCAGAGTTGGAGTGCTGACTGAATAACATTCTTTACACTCTCCCATTAGTCAACAAGGAGGGAAACAAGATAAGGCGTTCTCTGTCTGTTGAGATTACCAGAAATGCATATGATGACAGATTGGCTTTGAAGTCCTTTAGTGTGAGTGGGAGTACAAATAGTGGTGGTTAGTTACTTTTAACTAACAAAATAGTCAAATTCAGATTATAATATTACTATACAATATTTCCAACTGAGATTTAATTTTAATCAAAAGAACATATATAATCCACTCAGAAAGAATGCATATCTTCTCAAGTTACATTTCTGCTACAACTTTTTTTATTGCAAATTAAAAAGAAAGAAATCAAATGAACAGGAAAAGAAAACGCAAAATGAGACCCAAAAAGAGAATATCGCTGGATTTTCCCTACATGAAAGAATACCTATCACAATATTTTCAGTATTGCAACTGGTCAGAATTGATTTTTATATAATTGTAGACATAAATTCAACATAATCTTCTAATACAAAATAAATATACTGTGTATGAAAACTTGTAGTAACTTTAGAACTGGAAAGAAAGGAAATGCTATTTTTAATGCTATGCTCAAGAGATAATAAAACCTAAAAGTATTCAGAGTTTATATCTCTGCACAAACAGTAAATCGGTGTAAAATACATTTATATGATGTCAAACTTGAACTGCATGATAAACACAATTCAAGTACAATGGTTAACTTTAAGTGGGAGTTATTAGTTATTGGGTTAGACTCAGATGCTCAGGAAACAATTGGTTGAATTTAAGGAATCAATCTGCCTGTCTTGTAGAAATCCTTTTGCCCTGCAAAGACCTGATACTCAGGTATTTGAAAGAAACCATATATTCAGATACAAGGAATAATAAGGCCTCCTCTCCCAACATATTCAAGTTTCCTAGATGATATAAAATAACTATACTATTTGAACCTATAAAGATCTAAATTGAAATCGGCACTTTTTCCAATTTAATAAGCAGGAATAGTTGGGAAGAGATAACTTCAGCATTATGTAGTGGTTGATGGATTGGATTAAAATTATGAAATCCTATGTACAACATCACGTTTCAATGATGGAAGCTCACTTGGTGAGATTGAAGTCATACTCTGAAGTATTTTGCAGCTTGGCTCTTGTGGGGAAAAATCAGAATATTATTTATGGGATCCTAAGATCCTGATGAAAAGACAGGATTTAACAGCTATCAAATATATCATTCAAATAAATTTTTGTTTGATTATAAGGCATCTTACAAAATATAATACTTGTATATAGAATATTTCCTTCACAAGCTAAAATTTTTTAAAGGAAAACAATCATAGATTACTAGAAGGTTGATGGACTCATAAAATTGAAGCATAGAAGAGTATATTTATTATACGTTTGAAAATATTATGAACTATCTTTCTGTACTGTATAAAATAATTCTCATTCTGGAACAATCCACTCATATGACCTGTAGAGCTAGTCCAAGGTGAGCCATTTACTAATTTTTTGCCTAAACACCATCTATATAGAATAAACAGGTCTACAAAATAAACTATTCTATTTAGGAAACTACTTCTAGAAATTATATTCTAATGCACAAGAGTTAACAGGCTGAAATCAGTTTGCCCATGTGATACTACTATATTCGAGCTGCAATCATTTCTAAGTGGACTAGAAATACAATTCAAGCTGCTGGCCATTACCATAACCATTTTATGTCTATTATCTAAGTATTTGAGGGACTGCTTTCCCAGGTGGAATCTGTCTATCTGATAAAAACAAACAGGGAAGTAGAGGAGAGACCATCGTCCAGACCCTCTTGCAGAAAATCCAGTATTGAACCAAGGTGGGTTCAATGTGGTGTCTCAAACACCAACCGCAGAAAATCTTCTACATTGCATCATAAATCCTAGTAGTAGAAGGCCACCTGGTCACCTGGATTGTCTGTATGACTTTATTGGAGAACTTCTCCTGTCTCAGAAGTCCCCGCTCAAGTGCCAGATGGTCAACTGGAGCCACTGGGACTCCGGATGGTTGATGGGACCCTGGCTGAGGAAGATTCTGTCCAGGGGAATCCTCCAAGGTCTGGAAATCAACAGGCTGACCAGATTGCTGAACCACGATCGTCTGGGCCAGTGGGGAACTAACAACAAAGCCTCTGCCCTCTTCGACAACACCTTCCTGATTACCCTTGGAATTAGGGGAAGAGGGAGAAAGGCATACAACACACCCTGGGGCCACAGGCAGCCTAGTGCATTGAGCCCTTCTACCCCTGGTGCTGGAAAGTTCACAAAGAATATTGGAAATTGAGTGTTCAACAGAGAGGCTAAGAGATTCAAGATCGGATGGCCGAACCACTCTGAAAACTCCTTGAAAAGACTGGGATGCAGATGCCACTCCGACTGGTCAACTGTGGCCTTGCTGAGCCAGTCTGCCTGCACATCCGAGACTCCTGAGATGTGCTCAGCCCATATCAATAGGAGGTGTCTCTCTGCCCAAAGGCACAGTTGGGTCGCTTCCTGCATGAGGGACCTGTAACGAGTGCCTCCCTACTGCTTTATGTGGACCTTGGTGGCCACATTGTCTGTGAGAAGGACATATTGTGCCGAAATCTCCTGCTGGAAACTCCTGAGGGCCAAATGGGCCGCCCTGAGTTCGAGCCACTTTATATTGTGACATAGCTCTTCTTGCGACCACCGCCCCTGGGTTACTTGTGATCCAAGGTGGGCCCCCAGACAAACAGGCTGGCATTGGCTGTGATGGTCAGTCTTTGTGGTTCCTTTTTTTCTTCTTTCCCTTTACCTTTTTTTAAAAAAAATCTTCTCTACTTTTTCACCCATTCTTCTTTTTACATTTTTTTCTCCCCTTTTCTTTTTGCATATTACTGGAACTAATTGGATTAAGGTATACAAGTGCCTCAAGATTTTTTCCCCTCCTCTTTTTATTTTTTACTTTATATTTTCTATTGGAGTGACAGTTGCTTGCTCTTGTTTTCTTTTTTCCTTTCTTTTTTTCTTTTTTTCTTGCTAAATATTACAAGATGAGTAGAAAGACAACAGCTCCAGCTTCTTCAATACCAATACTTTCTCTTCACCATCTGGAGGACAACGATCAATACAGATGATGTTACAACAGGAGAAAAAGAAGGAAGTAACATTGCAGATGATTATGCAAGGAATCCAAAAGATTGAAAAGAGAACAGAGAATATTAAGCAAAGAACTGAAAAGACAGATGAGAAAGTAGAGAATATCCAACATATGATGATGAAATATGAAGATAGATTAAAGAAAATTGAAGAACAAGATATACAAAGACATAAGAAAAATTGGAGATATTAATACTCGATTGAGCAAAGTTGAAAAGGGCAGGAGTGGACTATAGGGATGGGAAATTGATAGATCAGAATTCTATCTGAGATTCCAAAATATAGAAGAAAAAAGGGGTGAAAACCTTGTTGAAATAATGATAGGAATACAGGCAGAAGCGTTAGAGATAACTAAAGAGAAGATGATGGATGGGATGGATGAAGTGTTCCATATCTATACAAGATATGCAATGAAAAACAAGTTACCAAGAGAAGCTCACATCAGATTTACCAAGAAAACGATTAAAACACAGATACTGCAGGTGGCAAGAGACAAAATGTTAAAGTACAAAGATAAAGAAATTGTGGTACTGAAACAGGTACCAAGAAGAGTAAGAGAGATAAATTGACTAAATTGACTAAAGAGTTACTTAAAAGAGGAGTAAATTACAGATGGTTGGTACCAGAAGGTCTCTTGTTCACCTGACAGGAACAAAGACACAGAAATGACACAGTTGAAAAAGCGGAGCTATTCTATCTAGAATATCTTAGAGGAAAGGAGGAAGATACAAGAAAAGAAGAGTAAATCAAATTTTAAGAGGAGTGTATATAAATAATTGAAAAAGAAAAAGAAGAAGGTGCAGTAGGTGGTATACCCAGAAAGCAACAAGAACTAAGATCTACTAGAGCAACAAAACCTCCCTACAAATTCTAATATGGATGAAAGAAAATTGATTATGATTAATATAAATGGACTTAATTTAGTTACTAAAAGAAGAAAAGTATTTCACAAATTAGAGAAATTTAAAGTTTGATATAATCTGCCTACAAGAAGTACATATTAAAAAACAACATGAATATATATTGAAACAAAAAAAATAGAGAAATTATTCACGTCGTTGACACAATGTAAAAAAAGAGGTGTGGTCTTATATATCAGAGATACCATTCCAGCAGAAGCAATCTATACAGATGATGATGGAAGGATTTTGATGGTGGAAATAGTGGACATTAATGTAAAAACACTTTTAATAGCAATTTATGCTCCAAATGATAACCAAGAAGAATTCTACAGTAAATTACATATGAAAATAATTGAACTGCACTAAGTTAATATTTGCATGATGGGAGATTTCAATGGAATAATTAATAATCAATTGGATTATAAACACAGAAATCAACGAAGAAAATTAGAAAGACATTACCAAAATCCTTCTTTCAAATGATAGAGGAAACAAACTTAAAAGATGCATGGAGAGAGAAATATGGAAAACAAGCAATATACTTTTTATTCAAACAGACATGCATTATGGTCTAGAATAGATATGATATGGATGTCAGAATTACTTTCTAATATATGAGAAATTGAAATAGAAACAAGTACTTAGGCAGACCATAACCCAATGATAGTTACTTGGAAAGGACAAAAGAGGAGATCTAGATAGACTTTAAATAATACGATATTAAAGGAAAAAGACTTTAAACAGAAAATTGAGAGAGAATTGGTTTTCTTTTTTAAAGAAAATAAAAAAGAGGATACATCTCTACAGAATCTCTGGGACACGATGAAGGCCTACACAAGAGGTTTAATAATAGATTATACAAGGAAAAGGAAGACTTTCAAAATACTGGAAGACGACTATAAGAGACTGGAAAAAGAATTACAGAAATTTTCGCAAAAAAAAAGACATTAAAATTAAAATGGACATAACTAAACATAAAATGGGACTAATGGAAAAAGAGGAATTAGCACAAAAATTAAAAATGCTAAACAGAATTACTTTGAAGATGCAAACAAACCAGGCAGATGGTTAGCTTATAAATTGAGAAAGGAAAGAGAATCAAGAAGGATTAGTCAATTAATAGATGAAGAAGGACATGTTTGCTATGAAAATGAGAAGAAAAATATTATACAAGATTATTATGGAAAACTGTATTATCAAGAGAATATTCAAGAAGAAAAAATTAAGCAATACTTACAGAAAGCGAAGTTACCCTAGATACCCAAAGATATTGAAACAATGTTAGAAGGGAACATAACGATGATGGAATTAACAGAAGCCTTAAAAAAACAGAATGCTGGAAAAGCACCAGGTCCAGATGGATTGCCAGTGGAATTTTATAAGACTTTCAAGGAAATACTGAATCTACAATTATTAGAAGTCATGAATGAAGTTATGTCAAAGAAGAGAATACCCAAAACATGGTCAGAAACATATATTACAGTTATACCGAAGGAAGACACAGACCCGCAGCAAGTTAAAACTATAGACCTATATCCCTATTAAATTCAGACTATAAAATTTTTGCTTCAATCCTGGTAGGAAGACTGAAAGGATATTTAAATAATTTTATTCATACTGGATGGATTTCTGCTGAAGAGACAAATTAAAGACAATATGAGAATAATTCTGGATACTTTGGAATACTATGAGGCACATCCTGAAAAGCAAATGGCTTTGATGTTTTTAGATGCACAAAAAGCCTTTGACAATGTGAGTTGGCGATTTATGTTATTGCAACTGGTACAAATGGGCTTTGGTAAAAAATTTATTCAAGCCAATGAAACAATATATCACAAACAAACTGCAAAGGTCATGATAAATGGAGAATTAACAGAGTCTATAGATATAAGAAAAGGGACTAGACAAGGTTGCCCACTGTTGCCTCTGCTGTTTGTTTTAACATTGGAAATGTTGAATAGGAATATTAGAGCAGAAAAAGAAATAAAAGGAATGAAAATTAAAAAAGAAGAGTATAAATTGCAAGCCTTTGCAGATGACCTGGTATTTATATTAGAGGATCCATTGGAAACAGCATTCTAAATTAATAGAAAAGATAGAAGAGTATGGAAAAGTAGCAGGTTTGAAAATAAAGATAAAACAAGGTATTAACAAAGAACATGTTAGCAAGACAAAAGAAAGAGTTGGAGGAAGTTTTAGAAATACAGGTCACAAATAAGGTTAAGTACTTAGGGATATATATTACACCAAGATGTAGTACATTGAAGGAGGATAATTACTTTAAACTCAAACAACAGATTGTGACAGACTTGACAAAATGGGAAAATTTACAATTATCAACGATTGGGAGAATATCTACAATTAAGATGAATGTATTGTCTAGAATTTTATATTTATTCCAGACAATTCCAATTCGATTAGGGAAAGAGTTTTTCAAAGACTTAAATAAAATTGTGGTGAACTATATTTTGCAGGGTAAGAAAGCGAGAATAAAACTTAAACTGTTACAAGATGCAAGAATAAGAGGAGGGTTTGCTTTGCCCAACTGGGAATTGTATTATCAGGCACAAACCTGATGTGGGTAAAGGAATGGATAACATTAAGGAACTGTAAATTATTGACTTTAGAAGGACATGACTTGCTGTTGGGATGGCATGCTTTCCTCTGGTATAAGGGAACTAAAATTTTAGAAGACATTATATTTGAGAGGCATTGTTTTTAAATTGGGAGAAGATAAAAAAGCAATATTACTTAAAAATTCCATTATGGATATCTACCATTGAAGCTTTTTCTTATCCAATAATATATAAAAAGGAACAAGCAGTTAGATATGGTGAGATATTGAATGAAAAGGGTGAACTTAAATCTATGCAAGCATTGGAAGAACAAGATATAAAAATGAATTGGTTTTCATATTTGCAAATACAATCTAGATTTGATAAAGATATTAAATTAGAAGGTATTTATGATGAGTTGACTGACTTAGATAAAATCTTGATATGTGCTGATGAAAATGTAATCAAAAACTTTTTATGGACATTTACTAGAATTTAAATTGGAGGAGGAACAAGTTAAAGAAACAATGATTGCTTGGGGAAAAATTTTGGATATGGGATTGATATAGAGAAATGGCAGAAATTATGGTCTCAAAATTATAAAATGACAATCAACTACTTATGAAGAAAATTTGTATAAGATGTTTTACAGGTGGCATTTACTCCAGACAAGAATTGAGAGAATGTTTAAGAACAAATTGGATAAATGTTGGAAATGTCATCAGATACCTGATTCATATTACCATATGTGGTGGACGTGCTTAGACGCAAAAAGATATTGGACTAAAATCCACACATGGTTGGAAAAAAATGATAAAACAACATATTGACTTTAAGCCAGAGATATTTTTATTGGGAATTATACCGGAAATGTACAATAAAGAATTGAAATATTTGATTGTAAATGTTTTAACAGCGGCTAGGATTGTATTTGTTAAGAATTGGAAAAATGAAAAAATACCTATGCAGGAGGAAGTTATTAAGAAAATTATGGATTGTGCTGAAATAAGTAAATTGACATTTGAAATCAGAGAACAACGAGATAAACAATTTTACATGATATGGGATTTGTTTTATCAATGGTTAGATAAAAAGACATGGTAATGTAATAGATTACAAAATCTTGTAATAGAAGTTTAATAGATCGATATAAAATATAATATAGATATATATAACCATTGGATGAAAGTGCAATATAAATTTCATAATAAAATCTAGAATATCTCGTATAAAATGATGGAATAAATAGTTTAGTCATGAATGATTTATAACTGATAAACATATAAGCATATGTTAGTTTGACAATGTGAGAATTTATTTAATGTGTGAATAGTGACTATGAAAGGATAGCACAAAAGATTTGTAACCAACTGACACACTGTATGTATATAAAATGGAAGATGTTTTTATGTTTTGTCTGTATATGTTTGTCTTAAAAAATAAAAATTTTTACATAAAAAAAGATAAAATTTATTCCATGTTTTATAATATTTAGACTCTCCTTTGTCTTTTATTTCTAAAGTTAAACTATCTGATTCTGCACATGCCATAATTTTTCTTATTCTTTCTGTTTCTGAAAATATGATTGCATTTTTCCAATATTGTGCATATAATATTCTAGCTGCTGTCAATACATGTACTATTAGATACATAATTTCCTTCTTAAATTTTTCTGATATTTTACCAAGAAGAAAAAAATCAGATTTAAATGGAATACATTCCCCCATCATTTGTTCTATCAATGTTGGAATCAAGTCTCCAATATTTTTGCAGCATTGCAAGTCCACCACATATGAAAAATGTGCCTGGTACATCTTTACACTTCCAACAATTTAGAGGTATATTTTTAAACATTTTAGAAAGCCTTGCTTTGGTGGAAGATGCCACCTGTAAAACTTCTTATAAAGATTTTCTTTATAAGCTGTAGTCAATGTTATTTTATTTGTGGTCCAAAGTTTTTGCCATTTAGCCAATTCAATATTATAACCGAAATTTTTGTCCATGCCACCATTGTTTCTTTAACATGTTCTTCCTCAAGTTTATATTCTATTCATCCATCATCTATTCTTGTTCTAAAAACTACACTGCAGCAATCAGAAGAATACAGCACATACCCAAATATTTCCCTGTGCATGACAATGAAATACCCATATATTATATGGGAATATAATTTCTGAGGTAGCCTCATGTAGACCATGCATCTTCATCCATATTTTGTACATTGGTTAAGTAAACTGGATCTCAAATCTATAAGCATGGAGTACCATTTTCTAACGACTTCCTATTTACAGAATCATGCCAGAATCATACCTGAAATACATTGATTTGGGTTTTTTATAAGTGTTTTCTTCCATCGATTTGTTTTCATTCTGTTGTTTTTTTTAATCAACCAAATGTTGATCAATTGGTTGCAAAAGAAATTTATTGACTAATTTTCCATCTGAGCCTGACACCATAGTCATCTGAGACTATGAGAGAGTAAGTGGCCTAATGTCAGCCAGCCAATTTTCATGCCTAAGATAGGTCCACAACTTACAGTCTCCTGATGTCTTAATTACTAGATCAAATCAGTTCTCCCCTGAAATATTTTGAATGTACTAAATATATAATATTGCAAGTAAAGACCTTTTTAAAAAGAGGGAAACTTTGTGACTTTGAATGTTTAATTGTAAAAACTATTATTTAGTGTAAGCTACTCACAAAAATATTACATTCGTACCTATTTCCACATAACGACTGGGTAGATCCCGCATTTCACTTGCATGCCGTTCTTTCACTGAGCATATCTATAAAGAAAATAATATTAATTATAATTACTTGTTTTAGAAAATAGTGTAAGATCATACTGATGTATTGGCAAAGTAACCACAGTAATGTTAAGATTATAATTTCAGTAAATATTACAATTTAATGCTAGGAGCAGCATATAAAGTACCTAAATGTCTCAAAAATATCTGTAAGAGTTCATTCTTGTTTAAATTTCAAGTGTAACATTAAATTTAGTATCATAGCTTTTATAGTTGTCAGATTAGCAACTCTGTCAGACTATAATGGTAAAACCTACAAAAAGTATTTTGTCATTTTGAAATCTACCAAATTTATGCTGTTTGTAGTTCTTACGTAGAAATTTTTTTTGCCTCAGATTCATCCAAGAAAGGTTTTGTCTATGGAAAGAACTATGATTCTTTGTTACTTATTTTTATTTTTGCCACAAAATAATTATTTCCATGTTTTTAGCACTGTCTTAAATTCATATCAATATAAGTTTCGGTTGGTCAAGAAAATAAGCATTTTTATATACATAACATCATACAACTTCCAAACATTACTTAGGATTCAGTCTTACAATGTCTACTCAAGTAGCTGTTGTATTTACAATGTCTACTCAAGTATTCAGTGGTATTTACTTCCACAAAGGAAATGTTAAAGTTTTGTCCTTTTTGGTCTTTGGTTAGAAATGAAGGGCAATTGTTTGGTAGAAAACTGTTGTGTCTGCCCACACTATAATCTCTCCAAGAAAGCATGTGTTCAACATCCCAGGATTATTACTCACTAAAGTTAAGGCTGATGGAAAATAGTTGATAAAACATTCAACTTATATACTACCTTTTCAAACTAAGCAGTTAATGAAACCAAAACTCTTTTAGCAGCTCTCAAAGCACACTACTGGAAGACAAAGGAAGAAGATCATCCCAGTCTTGCCTACTCACATGCTTAAGATAAATCTGTCTGACCACTGGGCATTTGTCATTATTCCTTCTTATGAAGGTCAGCCCAATGACATTTCTATGGCAGCAGGAGTTCTCTGCACAGTAGTCAAATCAAATTTCCTTCTCCCCCCACCTTCCCTATCGCTTTCACTTTTCAGAAATAATCCTCTGTTTGTCTGTGATAGCAGCAAGCATTTATTACAAAGATAGGTAATTGTACCTTTACTGAATTTCCCCAGCCAATAATCAGTGTTAAATTATCTTTCCAGCAAAGGCTGCAGGGATACATATCAGGACGGAGGCTTATATCGTCTCGGGGCACATTGGTGATTCTTTGCTTAGCAGTCATGTCAAATATCTTCACGCCCTGGAATTTTAATACACAGTAAGAGATTTCTGTGTGACATTTTTTTACACAAAACATAGAAGTATTACAGGCTATATCAAGGTGGTAGCACTATTGGAGGCACAAAAAAGATTTTGGTGAACAATTGGAAAAATTTGGCAGGAAAACTTAATGTGAATTCTCTTCTACAGCAAGCTCTTAAAATGTAGTAAACAAGGGAAGCAGTTATGTAATTTTACTTTGCTGCTGCAGTTTACAAACAAAACTCACGTATACATACATGCGCATTGATCTTTCTTTTTTGTATTTCTTATTATACAAGAAAACTACAAATGTGTGATAAGATTTACAAAATACATGAAATAATTAGTTTTTCTCTGTTCTTTAAATTGTGAGAATTAAGTTGTGCTATCTTCTAAACATGTTGTTTAGAACTAATTTCTTTCTTGAAGTTAGCTTTGCCTAAGCTAGCAAAATTTATTACAAATTCTTTACAAATGTTTTCTGACATGGAAACTGAACAAGATGTGGTTATGACCAAGAGATAAAACTCTTTATGCTTCCACTTTTGTAATTACAAAACTGTAAATTATTTGGACAATATCTCCTCCTGGACAAGAATTTCAAATCACAGTATACAGAAGTGAATGCTACAATTTCTTCCTTTCAGGAGAAAAAACATATAATAACAAGATGTTCCATTGTTTTAACACTGATTGTCAAAATTAAACTAGAAATGTTTGAAGTAGAAATATCTGTATGGGAAGACTCTACAAAATTGCTCTAAAACTACTTTATGTAGGGGGGGAAGCCCCTTCTTAAACTTTTTAAGAATATTTATTAGCCTTATACATCACTGAATACTCTCACAAGATGTAGTATTTAAAAGGTCCTACATAATGACTTTTCTGGTTGCACAACTTAGTCTCCCTTTAAATGTTTCTAAACTACAGCTCCCAGAATTTTTCACCATTGATTATGATGTGAGGAAATTTGAAGCATTCAAATGTCCAAATTAGAATATTTGGAAGGTACAGGTCTCCTAGTTCTGCCTTAAAGAAAACACACTGATTTTGAGAGGGAAATCGTGAAGGAATGTGATGGTATTACGTTTCCCAGAAAAGTGAGTAAGAGTACATTTTTCTTCTGAACTTCGAGGAGTTATTCTACGGATTTATGTTTTCCTACTAGCAAAAAGTGAGAATTACATTAAAACCATGGCAGAGGGTCAGAGAAATATTTAAGACTTCATATGACAGTTAGTCAACAGTTCTTGTTCATAAAGCAAATCTATGGTTTTGGGCTGAAGAATCCTAAATAAGAGTTTATTCTACAATCCTCTGCAAATTAAATTTCTAAACATTTCCTGAATGACGATAACAATGTGTCTCTTGAACAAATTACAGGCTTATCTTTTCTGCCTTCAGTTTTAAAATACACATGCTCACACATATGAAATCACTTTAAGATGAATTAAGGTAATGACACCAGAGAAGTACACTATCAACCCAGCAGAACTCACCATATTGTTGGCCCATGCAATCAGATTTCCTCTCCATTTCACACTCCTTATAGGTCCCTCTCCTTCATGTAAAACAGAATGCTTCCATCTATTCATCCAATTCTTTTCAAATAACAATAACTGGGTAGAAGAGTAATTTTTAAGTTTTTAAAATAGATTAATATAAATAGGTATATCATATATATAAAGTTCACTGTAAAATAAAAAGTACAGGAGAAAATGTCTTCAGTTTTTAAATTACCGCAACAAGAAAGACAATATAGGCAAAGAAATACAAGCAGAACTAAAAGTGTAAGATTTTAGGACATTACATAAAATCTAGGATAGGCAAAAATGTAATCCAGAATTTTTGCTTTTGAATGGTTTGATAAAGCTAAATCACCCAGTATGATTTAAATGTCATACTTTCAAAATATTAACCTGTGTAAAGTGGACAATATCAATTACTACAGCAAATACGTATAAACAAGGAGATTCATAAAGATTTACATACTTTGTCCTCATGTTTTATTCCTTCCTTCTCATGTAACCATGGGAAGAAAACTAGAGTCCTTCTCTTCACTTTTCATCTAAATACACATAATTGCTATTTCTATGGTGCATAAAATATATTATTAGATGCAGCTTACATTATTTGAACTGGTGATTCCTAAGGAAATGGACAGCGCTTTCTGTGCTGTCAGTTTGGCACCTGGATCCTGGCCCCCTACTCAGCTGTAAAAGCAGCCAGGGAGATGAACCACAATTGTGCCCATACAGTAAATTAGCTCCTTTGACAAAGAAGTGGCCCCTCGTCACCACCTCTTTGGCAGTGATGTGTCCCACTTCAGGAAGCTGTCCTTGGCATGGATGAAAGATTTTGAATATAGTATAAATTTGGATGGATGGCAAAATTTATGGGAACAAAATAAAAAAAATGACTTTGGCCACATTGTTTAAATAAAATTTATATAAATTGTTTTATAGATGGCATATTACACCATCAAAATTGGCTAAAATGTACTCATATCTTTCCCCTGTGTGTTGGAAGTGTAATAAGGAAAATGGAATGTATTATCATCTATGGTGGAATTGCAAAGAAGCCCAAATATTTTGGCAGAAAATCCAGAAATGGTTATAAGAGATATGTAAAATTAAAATAGAATATAGACCTGAATTTTTCTTGTTAGGAATTAATGAGGGAAAATATGATAAAGATATTATATACTTCATAATTCATGTAATCACAGCTGCAAGATTAGCCTATGCCCAACAGTGGAAATGTAAGGAAACCCCAGGAGAAACAGAAATAATTAGGAAAATTTGGACGCGCGCAGAAATGGATAAATTGACAAAAGAACTTAAAAAAAAGGATGAATCTGATTATTACAAAATATGGGATAAGTTTTATCACTGGTTGGAAAAAAGGAAGGATCAAGAAAATAAGACATGATTAAGGTTGATGTATATATTATATACTATGTATATAGAATGTATATATGTATTATTCTTTATACAACCTTGCGATGTAAGACAATTATGTGGGTTGGGAGGATTGCACCATGTTCATTGGTTTTTAAATGTCTTTTTCTTTCTTTTTTGTGTATGTTTAATATTTTTTTTTAAAAAAGAATATCATTGGACCCAGCAAATTTTGATAACTAATTACCAGTCATGAAACTCCCATTCCTTGTGAAGCTTATTGAGAAGATGGTCAGTCAGCAGAATCCTGCAGGAAATTCATTATCTAGACATGGGTTTCAGACTAAGGTTTATTATTGAGTTATCATATTAATGACCTCTAGTGGAGTTGGGATGATGATTGTGCCTTGCTCTCCTTGCTCTCTTGGCAACTTTTGATATAGTCAACTACCATATCCTTCTGACCTGTTTCTCTCTTACAGTGGTTCTCTTCATTTCTTTGGTGCCAATTCCAGTCAGTTAGTGGCAAGAAGAGATTGTTCACTATGCCCCTCACTTATAATCTCTAACCCCTCTTCCCTCCTTTTCAACATCTTCATGAATGGCTTGGTAAATTTATCTGCTGGTTTGGGATTTGGTATAATCGATATGCTGATGATGTCCAAGTATATCTTTTGATCCTGGATTGGCCAAGTGCGCCTGTCAGGGTTCAGTCCCAGAACTGAGAGGCTGTGTGGGTTTGAATGAGGAAGAACTGTCTTCAATTCAGTCCTATCAGGATGAAGTGCCTGTGCATGCTTGTACAGATATGGGATATTCCAACATTGATCCTTCAAGCAGTCATTCCTAATTACCCCCAAAGCAACACATAACAGAGCCACATGGGACTGCTCTTGAAGACCACCTAGAAGTTTCAGCTGGCCCAGAATACAGCTGCACAGCTGCCAGGGTTCCAAGTAATAAATCCATTTCAAACAACACTCCAAGACAATTAGATTCCTCAAAGTATAGCTTTATTGGAAATACCATATTGGCACTTATTTAAGTGAAAAACCACTCTGAAAAGTCCTGTGGGTTTGCACCTAATTAAAAGTAAAAGTTTTTCTCTCAATCCCAAACAATCAGTCACATGGTCCAATCAAGACGCTATCTGATGGTGTGTGACAACACTCCTCCTTCCTCCAACCAAGTGTAAGAATGTCCTTTGTTCTCAAGAGAAAGTATTATTTTTTAACTACATAAGCCCAGCTATCTCTAATCCCCCTCCCTATTCCACAGCTCTAGTGTGGCAGCACTGAAGCTCCAAGATGGTTTCATCCAGGCAAGCTTCAGGATTGAACAGGCTGCCCCCCTCAATTGAAGTGGATTTCTGGCAAGACAAAGCATATGGGGGAAATTAGTTGGCTCATCTTACCCCCCCTTCCTCCACCTGGAGGTCCCTTTGGCTTCTGAGAGAACCCATAATGAAACTGCTTAACCAACCTATCTGCCTTTACATCCCAGCTCTTGAAAAAAGTGGCCTCAAGAAAGGGTATTGTTAGGAATGTAAGTCACCTAACATTTGGGTTGGAAATATATAAACCAGGATAGACATTTTAACACTGTTTCTTTAAGGGAATGCTAAAATTGTAATTGGGTGTGGTTCCTCAAATGACCATAAGATGGAGCCAGAAACCTGGGTTGTTCTGTTCTGTTGTTGCTGAGAGTGTTGCCGTTCCTGCATTTTTCCCTATTGACTGTTGCTGATCATCGTTAGTCTTGGATTTGATGTGAGTCTTTTACTGAATTGTTTATGATACTGGACTTTGTTATTTGGATTATCCCTGGACTGAAAACTGACTGCTTTAACCGTGAATGACTTGGACTGTTTTGTTGGACTTTGCTAAAACATTTATTGGAAGTAAAAACCTACATTTTTATTATACAGTGTATCTGTGTGCTGGTTGTGTATTATTCAAACACTACTCTCAAATACATCTCCCTGTATGCGTAAATTCACCTAACGGGGAATTATCTCAACACTGGTTATGGGCCCAGGCCATACCAGGCTCAGATAACTGAGAGTTAGTGTGGATACACAGTACTGTATACAGACAGCTTTTACTGTTTAATTGAGGGTTACTGTCCTGGTAAAGATGGCACAAGATACTTCAACAAATCTACCACTGATAACCCGGTTGGATGGAACAAACTCTGTTTCCTAGTCTACGAAGTGCAGCCTACTTCTGCGTAGAGAAGGTTTATGGAATGTAGTTCAAAATCCACCGAATGTAAATGCTTGGGATCCAAATAATGAGGATGATGCCAAGAAGCTTGCTGACTTTAAACAGAATAACGAACAAGCTCTTTGTATAATTGGACTAACACTGAGTGACCAGCAGCTAGTCCATATTCATGGAGAAGAGTCTGCTGCTAGGTGTTGGGAGAATTTGAAGAGGATTTATGTTCGTGACAGTGTAGGTGCACACATACATCTTACACCTAAACTGTTTAGAGCACGTCTTCTGAAAGGTGGAGATATGTTAGCTCATTTGAACCTCATGAAAAGAACTTTTCAAGAGCTACATGAAAAGGAACTGATATTTTCAGAGCTGCATCAAGTTTACACCATTCTTTCCTCATTGGATGAAAGTTATGATGATTAGGTATCTTCACTGGAAGTCCTGACCAGAGATAAACTGACACTGACTGACATAACCAGAAGCAAGAAGATGGCTAGATAGGGACCAACTGAGGAAGGAACAACCACAAGAAGAGGATTTGTCTTCAACTGCCTAGACTGTTAGGAAATGTTTTTCTTGTGGGGCTAGGGGATGTACAGCTAAATTCTGTAAGAAAGGAAAACAACAGAATACTGATAATCACCAAAAGGCCAAGAAGAATGTTAGTTTAGCTATGTCTAGCAATTCAACTGTAAATCATGATTTGTGGGTTGTTGATAGTGGAGCATTGTAATGCATTACTAAAGATAGAAAAAGGTTTGTAAAGATGCCCATGAGCTAGCAACATGTTTCATTGGCAAATAGATGGAAGATTAAAGCATCAGATGAAGGTACTGCATATTGTTCTTGTATAAACGAACATTTAACTATGTTATATGTACCTAAACTGAAATTTAATTTATTATCAGTAAGGGCTTTAGTTAATCTTGGTTATGTAGTAACCTTTAGGGGAGACAACTGTATAATAGAGAAAGAGGGTAAAAGTGTTACTGTTACATTAGAAAATGATTTATATGTGATACATGATGATCAGTTGAAGATGGCTAACTCAGTTTATAACAATGCTAAGCCACATGATGAATGTATACATTTACTGCATAGACGTCTAGGGCATATTAATTTCAAAATGCTCAAACAAACTGTTGAATTGTCAGAGGGAGTAAAATTGAAACCCTGTAGCAAGTATTTAAACTGTAATGCCTGTAGCCACGAGAAGAGCAAGGTTACTCCTGCAAACAGACTAAATGGGTTTAAGACCAAAGAACATTTAGAGGTTGTGTTTGCTGACATAATTGGTCCTAAAAAACCAAGTTTAAGAGGTGTCTGCTATATTTTGAGTATTATGGACCATTACTCATGATATGGTTTCTGCTATCTTATGAAACATTCCAACATTTCTTTAACTGGCTAAGGTTTGCTGAGAAAAAAATGAAAAGTAAAGTAATTACTTTAGTTACTGATAATGGAACTGAATTTGTTAACAAAAGATTCCAAAATATTTTGAAATTGGCTGGTGTTGAGCATAAACGTTCTGCACCTTACAGACCACAACATAACTCGTTTGTAGAATGAAGAGGGCAAACATTACAAGCCATGGCTCGCACTATGTTATCTGATTCAGGTTTACCTGAAACACTGTGGGGTAAGGCCATAATGTGTAGTAATCATGTTTTAAACAACGTAGTTAATACAACAACTGGTGAATTGCCATTCACTCGGTGGCATGGCAGAAAACCAAATTTAAGTTACCTACACACATTTGGAGCTCCAGCATGGGTGCATATTCCCTCACAAGTAAGACTGAAAGGGCAACATAGAGCTAAGAAGTTATTTTTTGTGGGTTATGAGGCCAACTCGTTTAGATTCTGGGATCAAGGCACAGCTCATGTTTATTGTAGTGCTAATGCAAAATTCCTTGAGCATGTTGGGTGGAATAAACTGGAACAGGAAACCAGCAATGATATTATTATTAACACCCAAATAATCCCTAAAGATAAAATAAGTAAACCACAAATAGCCATTAAAGAGGAAGAACAGGAGGAAGAACAGGCAGAGGAGGTTAGCCCTGTATAACACAGGAGGTTAGCCCTGTATTACAAAGACATTCAACCCAAGTAACACGGCCACCTGACAGATATCAGGCAAGTGTTGCATGCCAAGTGAATACAGTCCCAAATAACTATAATGAACTAAAATTGTATCCTACTAAGGATCAGGCTGCTTGGCAGGAAGCAACGGATAAGGAATTAGAATCTTTTAAAAGATTGGAGGTATATGAAAATGTTAAGTTACCACCGGATAAACATGCCATAGGATGTAAATGGATATGTAAACTGAAGACAGATGTAGATGGGACTGTTACCCATAAAGCCAGGTTAGTAGCACAAGGGTTTAATCAGACAGCAAATGACTATGATGAGATGTTTGCACTTAGTCTGAAGGCTACTACATTAAGGGCAGCTTTAGTGTGGGCAGCTAAGGAGAAATACATTGTAAATCATTTGGATGTAGAGACAGCATATCTGCATGCACTGTTGCAACACACTATATATTTAAAGAAACCTTTAGGTATCAAAACTGATAAAACAACTGATTGCTGGAAATTAAAAAAGATTCTTTATGGTTTGAAGCAATCAGGATATGAGTGGAACCAATGTATAGTTAAAGAATTAATTAAAATAGATTTTGTAGCTGGCATGGCTGATCCATGTTTGTTTAAAAGAGAAAGTAATGGTGTAATTTCATTGTTATCATTTACTGATGACATAGCATTAATCACCAAAACTGAACAAGAAGCTACTGAAATAATTTCACTGTTAGAACAGAAATTTAAGATAAAACAGTTAGGAGAAATCAAACAATATCTTGGTTTAAAGATAGATAGAACTAGGGGAGGATGCAAAAACTCACAGGCAGATAAAATTAACCAATTACTAAAAAGTTTTAAAATGGAACTTTGTAAACTGGCTAAAACACCAATGAGCCAGGAGTTTAGCCATAGTGATGTTCAAAGTCCTATTTTTGAGAAGAACATTTATCAATCCTTGATTGGTAGTTTATCTTATCTCAGTAATTGGTCAAGGCGAGATATAGCATCAGTGTTAACCGATTAGCGAGGTTTAATGCTGAGACAACTGAAAGGCACTGGCAAGCTGCTAAGAGTGTGTTAAGGTATCTAAAACAAAGAACGCATTATGCATTGTATTTGGAGCCTAAGAATGAACTAAGTTTACTGCATATGCCAATGCAAGTTTCACTACAGACATAAATACATGTAAATCTACGTCAGGGACTGTAGTATTATTAGGAAAAGTGTTGATTGGATGGAGGTCTATTCCACAGAAACATCTAAGTTTATCAACAATGAAGGCTGAATGTTTGTCTTTATTATGTACAGATTTAGTTTATTATAAGCAACTATTGATTGATATGGGAATTGATGTAACAGATTCTATTGTTTTTGAAGATAACCAATCAGCAATACAGATGGCTTCAAATCTTGCTGCTAAGACAAGATCAAAACACATAGATTTAAAATATTTAAAGGTGAGACAATATGTGAAAAGTAAGATGATTAAGCTGGAATACTGTATGTCAGAAAATAATATCGCAGATCATTTTACAAAAGCCTAAGGCTCTGTAAAGCATAAGGCTTGCTGTAAGGATTATGGATTTAGAATATAAGGTTGTATATATTGTCCTACCCAAAGGGGAGAATGTTAGGAATGTAAGTTACCTAACATTTGGGTTGGAAATATATAAACCAGGATAGACATTTTAATATTGTTTCTTTAAGGGAATGCTAAAATTGTAATTGGGTGTGGTTCCTCAAACGACCATAAAATGGAGCCAGAAACCTGGGTTGTTCTGTTCTGTTGTTGTTGAGAGTGTTGCCGTTCCTGCATTTTTCCCTATTGACTGTTGCTGATCATCGTTAGTCTTGGATTTGATGTAAGTCTTTTACTGAACTGTTTATGATACTGGACTTGGTTATTTGGATTATCCCTGTGGCTATTCCACCATTAAGCAGACATTGTCAAACACGGATACAGGGATGTTTGCACGTATCCAATGACCTTGTTTTAGCCAACTGAATAATGTTTCAATATCACGAAACACTGACTGTTGTTGCTTTTCTTCCCAGGACACCATAGCCAATATGATAAGCATATTTGCAAGCTTGCAAACTATCACATACTTTGTTCTTTGTTCTTTGTTTATGATCTTCTTCCATATAAGGTAAAACTCTGCTACCCCCTGTGTGCTCCCCCACCCGCTTGAAAGAGGTTAATAAATGAGGTTTGTACAGAGCACCCGAGGCCGCTTTCTCAGCTCCTTCTCCAGGTCCCCCTCCTCCTCCTCCTCCCCCTCCTCCTGCTGCGGCTGCTGCTGCCTGGGTCAATCCATCTGCCTCGGGTGTGAAGTGCTGCCTCCTATGAAAACAATCGGATGTCTGGTGTCTGTTATTGGTATTCACCCTTGCGAGGGTCCCTCTAAACTTCTTCCCTGCGGGGAACTCCATAGGCAGCGAAAGAACGCAGACGGAGCAACGGACAGGTCGCTCGCTGCGACAACTGGGGGCTCGTCCGGGATCCGTCTGCCTTCGCTGTCTCAAAGGTGTGATCTCTGTCTAGAGGTGCATATCCTTCACTCCCGTTCTTACGCACCTGGCAAAGGCATCGTACAATCGTAAGTAATGGGCTCCTCACCTTCCAAAGTTTCGTCAAGTCATAGGGACGAACTTTATACTATAGTGAAGAAGGCTAATTCATTTCAAAAAATTAATGGCACCACTGTATATCCTCTTTCAAAAAAATTATTGACTAACTTATTGACATATATAGAGGAACATTGTCCATCTTATCCTGAAAAGGGAACACTCCGACACTCCTCATGGCAGAAATTGGGGAAATATCTACACGATATCCCCCGAGCCCCGCCTGAAATATTAACATCTTGGCGGGCTGTCATGGCAGCATTAAACACACTCTATCCTCCAAAAGAGAATGCTGCACCTCTTACCTCTAAACCCCCTCTCTTCTTCTTCCTCAACTAATCCTGCTAAATCTGGAGATCCTCTTGTGGCACAGGTGGAAACTCCTCTCTTCCACCACCTTACATCAATCCTGCAGAATCTTCTAATCCTCCCCCTTCTGCCCCCACTCCTTCTTCCTCTCCACTAATTCCTCGAGGAGGCCTTATTAGCAATCTCCTTTCCTCCCCTCTACTGTTGGATGATTCTGAAACTCTTTCTGCCTTCCCTCTTGCCCTTCCCCCGGGAGGTGGCGGCAACCCTGTACACACTAACATTGAATTTAAGGTCTTGAAAAACATAAAAGATGCTGTAACTAATTATGGTCTGCATTCACCTTACACTAGAGGCATACTTGATTCCTTAGTTTCTGGTAATACTGTCATGTTGCTCTATGATTGGAAAATGTTGTTTTCTATGCTTATGACCCCAGCACAATATGTTGTGTGGCAGTCTGAGTATGAAAAATGTGTTGATGTAGAAATAAGGCGAGGTTTGCCGGCAGCAGTCACGGAAGCTCATCTTAAAGGGACAGGACAATTTGCCACTTTAGTTCAACAACAGACTTGTCCCCGCCGTGCGTTTGCCATCATTCATATGTGTGCAATGAATGCTTTAAAATGGGTGGATGATACAGACTCACAATCCACCCAAACCTTTTTAAAAGTAATGCAGAATCCTGATGAATCCTATGCCTCTTTCATTAGTCGCTTGCAAACTGCATTGGATCGTCAGATTGACAATGCTACTGCTAAACAGGAATTACTCATGAAATTGGCCTTTTCTAATGCTAATCATGACTGTCAAAAGATTTTGCAACCTGTTGCTAACAAGCCAGGGGTTACTTTGGCTGAGTTTCTCCAGCTTTGTAGAATTGTTGGCACAACCTCCCATAAAATGGATGCGCTTGCTGCAGCTATTTCTTCTTCTTTCCCTGCTTCCGCTTCCTCTCCTGACGCTTTTGCTTTAACTCGTAATGGCAATTGTTTCAACTGTGGCAAGCCTGGACATTTTAAAAGTCAGTGTCGGATGCCGGGAGGAGGAGGGGCACCCCGCAGCCAAGCTAGGGGCCCTCCGCCTCCTGATTCTAAAAAACCAAAAACTATCTGTCCTCGCTGTCGTAAAGGCTTTCACTGGGCTTCGCAGTGTCGTAGTAACCCCCTCTGCTCAGCCTTCGGAAACTAACTATGGGGCCCTCAGCTAGCCCCCGCTACTAAGGCTGACCTCCCCACTACCACTTTCCCGGTAGTGTTATCTGAAGACCTTGTGTATGATGACCCTGGTGCTGTTGTAACGCTTCCTTTAACTGCAACTCTTTTAACACCCTTGCCTCCCTCATTGCCTATTCTGCTCATTCCCAATTCCACTCTCACTATAGAAGGTATTGTTGCTGCTCCTTATCTATATGACTCCTCTGCTCTCAATAATCTAGCTCTTGCTGCAATAGGGGATCGCTGTTTTTCCTTAAAAAGGGGACTGTGGTCGCTACGCTTATCTTAATGCCACTTACTGATCCGCCTTCCCTATTTGCATTACAGCAACCTGTGCACGCTTCTAAACCTACCCTGTCTGTTACCTTGAATGGTTATGTTTCTGTCATCTGCTCTGCTGAGTGGCCACCTACTTGGTCTCTTACCGAGGCTGCCTCAGTGCAAGGCGTAGGCGGAGCTCAAGCCGCTAAGGTCAGCTCTAATTGGCTCTCTGCTTCTACTCCATATTCAACTATAACAGCATATCTTAAGCCTTATGTTCTTCCCCTGCACTGCAATCTATGGGGACGTGATTTGCTTTCTCAGTTTCATGCCTATATTCAACTACCCTAACATCTCTGTGTAAAGTCTTTGCTTTCTTTCAATATGTCTATTGCACCATTAACTCTCACATTGAAAACATCTTTGCCTGTATGGACTGATCAATGGCCTCTTAGCAAAGAAAAGTTAGAAGCATTGCACCTTCTTGTTCAGCAACAGCTTACGGAGGGGCATATTGAGCCATCTACAAGTCCTTACAACACTCCTGTTTTTGTTATCAAAAAGAAATCAGCACAACAGGCTGAATTGGCTGCTTTCTCATTAGCCTTGTCTCTTTTTCCACAGCAACCTTTAAATATCATATCTGATAGTATGTATGTCACTCAAATGGCTGTTTGCATGTTTGATGCCTATATCTCCCCTGTTACCCCTCCCTCTCTCATGACACTTTTTTTACAGCTCCAAGCGCTACTGAAGGAAAGAAGTAAGCCCTTATTTGTGGCTCACATTAGAAGTCATCAACACTTGCCTGGATTTTTATCAGAAGGCAATCATATGGCCGATGAGGCCTGCAAAATCATGACCTCCTCCCCTTTTCCTCAACCACTTTCGGCTGGGGAGAGTCATGACTATTTCCATCAAAATAAGAAGGCCCTGGTACAGCACCGGGATTACGTACCAGGAAGCCACAGCAATAATCCAACAATGTCCCACATGTAATCTCCAGGCTAGAGGTATCCCTGAGGGTGTTAATCCCAGGGGTATCCAAGCTTGTGACACATGGCAGATGGACGTTACTCACTATCCTCCCTTTGCTCCCTGGAAATACATTCATGTGTCCGTAGACACTTATTCAGGGTTTATTATGGCAACATTGCAAAGAGGAGAGGCAACTAAAAATGTTATTAATCACTGTATTCGAACATTCGTAACGTTGGGATGTCCAAAAATTCTCAAAACAGATAATGGTCCTGCTTATGTCAGCTCTCTCCTTTGCTGAGTTTTTTGTCATAAGTGGGCCATCACTCATAAATTCGGTATACCATTCAATAGCCAAGGTCAGGCTATTGTGGAAAGGGCAAACCAAACTTTGAAAATGCCCTTGATCGGCACACGGAAAAAAAGGGCTTAGGCCCCCGAACCTCCCGGCGTTACAAAACATCTTGAACATTACACTCTATGCTCTTAACTTTCTTAACCTCACTGGCTCTCCCTCTTCACGGCTGCTTCTCGCCATTTTACCAAGCCAGTGCCCCCTCCTCTCGCCCTCTTGTCTATTTCAGGCAACTTCCAGATCCTGCGTGGAAAGGCCCTGCACAGCTCATCACGTGGGGAAAAGGATACGCTGCAGTACAACTTCCTGACAAAGTGCTTTGGGTTCCTGCCCGTTGTGTCCGCCCTACCATGGGCCACCCAATGGCCACGACTCCTCTATCTCTCACCCTCTTGCTGACAATGATATTTCCAGTCTTTTCACTCTTTTTAATGCATCTCCAGGGGTTATCCTAGCCCCGCTTCACAGCACAGTAACCTTTACTTATGAAGACAATTCTCTTCCTGCCTGCAATTATGCCTTTCAGCATAATGGCCACACTCTTCTGCCTGCTTCAGAAATCACTCTCATATTATTATTTCCTTGCTTCATTTCTCTGACTATACAGGTAACTTCGCAAACAATTGGCTCCTATTCTTGTTTAGGCTTTTCTTTTAATCATACTTACCTCAATCATACTGTTCTCTTATTGTCTACCCCTCTTCTGCTTTTCCTCCCCTATCCCCACCGTTTCTATCCTGGCTACAGCTGCTTGACTCCAACGTCTCTCTTCTTTCGAACGCCTGGAGAGACACCTTCACTGCTGCATTCCACCCTGCGATTCTGCTGCCTGCCTTTGGAGATCTACTCTTCCATCTTATTGGCCAGGCCGTTATAAGTCACCCTTGGACCGCAGACATCGCCTCATCCCTCGATGGCACTTCTCACAAAACAACCACACTCATCCGGACGCAGTCGCCTCAGATACCCTGCAGTTCCGGGTCTCAGCTCCATTTCCAACGCCATGGAATGTGTCCAACGCTCTCCGGTAAAAAAAAGAAGGGAACTATTTGGAGGTAGTTTCAAATGACACTCTGTTGACAGATGACACCCAATATTCCATCACTTCTCATTTTGGGAAGGCTACAACCCTGGCCCTTCACCACGTGCGATTGGCTGACTATGGACAGTACCAGTGTGAAATTACAAAAAATGGTCAATGGATTTACCACTTCCTCCCGATTGACTCTCACTTTGTATCAACAGCACGCTCCACACACCACCCATCGTGTCCGTCGATCTCCTCGAGCAGTCTCCGCGAATGCACATCAACCACATACCTATACCTGGACTATCCTGGACGTTCAAGGACAAGTTCTTAATAGCACCACCAACTACACTCTGTGGCTATGGTTTCCCCATTATCCATAGACTTTGCTGAAATGGGTACTGGGGTCAGAAATTTGCTGACAAAAACTGCAAGCTGATATATGGGACAAACAAGGCTCTTGCACTCCAAATCCTGCTCATAACTTTCCTTTATACTTTTGTCCTGCTCACAGTACCGCGAATCCGCGCTGCTTGTGGTGGTCCAATCGATAGGTATTGTAAAAAATGGAACTGTGTGTCCACTGGCCACATTCGGTAGTCACCCCTCACCAAAGGAGATTATATCAACATTACCCGCACTGTGAGGCACCTTCCCTGCTCTTCGTGGCCATGTTGTGGCCAGAGACTGAACCCGCTCACCATTACCTTTACCGAAAAAGGGAAGACATTGACTCAACAACAATGGATGTCAGGGTTTACATGGGGGGACGGCAATGGGATGGTCATAGGGATGAAGGTAACATTTTCACTATTCGCTTAACAATGTCTTTGCCCACGTATGACATAGGTCCAAATCAAAATTTGAAGTCTGCCTTTTTACAAAAATCTGACACTCAGGCCAATCCATTAATTCAATTGGTTAATTCTTCTTTTGCATTGTTAAAAGCCACCCTTAATGACTCCTCCAAACGGACCAATGCTGGCTCTGCCTATCTGATCTGCCACCCTTTTATGATGCAGTAGCCTCAGATGAACCCATTCGCAATTCCACCTCAGATAACGGATGCCGATGGAATACTTCTTCCATCACGGTTACTGACATAATAGGTCAAGGATGCTGTTTGGGAAATATCCCTGCTAATTATTCCAAGTATTGTCATAATGTTTCATTAGGTCATCATTGCCAAGTCTATTTGCCCAAAGAACGGTTAGCCATCACATCCTTTACCGGGCATGGTGGATATAACCCATTATATACCTCTTCTGAAACAACATAACTGCTCGCCTCCGGGTCAGTATTTCATTCCAGGTAACAACTCTGTTTGGGCATGCTCCACGGGAGCCACAGCCTGTGTTCATGGGGACGTTCTCATTGCTCAAAAATCCTTTTGCATACAAGTAAAATTGCTCCCCAAGATAACTTATTACCCAGGGCCGGAACTTGTTAATGTGTTAGAACCCCCAAAATTTCCACTTCACAAAAAGAGAAATTGTCACAGCTCTCACATTGTCTCTGTTGTTGGGCCTTGGTGCTGCTGGCGCAGCAACTGGGGTCACAGCTCTGGCTGTTGGTCATCAACAAGTAGCAGCACTTAGTTTACAAGTAGATGAAGATCTTAAACGTATTGAGACCTCGATCTCTGCACTCCAGGCCTCGCTCACTTCTCTGGCTGAGGTCGCCTGCAGAATAGAAGAGGTCTTGATCTGCTATTTTTAAACAAAGGGGATTATGTGTAGCCTTAAAAGAAGAATGCTGTTTTTATGCTGATCACTCAGGTATTGTTAAAGATTCAATGGCTGAATTACGCAAACGATTGAAGGATAGAGAAAATGAGCGACAACAGAATCAAGCATGGTATCAAGGCATGTTCAATTATTCTCCATGGTTAACTACCCTGTTGTCTGCTGTAGCCGGTCCTCTGATATTGCTATGCCTTGCCTGTTTAATAGGTCCATGTGTTATGGGACGATTGCTAAAATTCTTACAAGGTCGCTACAAGCACTTGATAGTGAAATCAGTAATACTCAAAAACGGTCAGTTTTCTCACATCTGTTATTGTATCCAAAGATTCCGTTAAACAGCCTCTGTTGGAATGGTCTTCTGACGAAGAGTCAGAGAATGAAATAGATGCAATGCCTCCTATGCTCCCAAAGGAGCCTTATTGGATATGAGTGATGAAGAGTCAGAAGGTGAGTGTTCCTTCTCGTATGAATTGGTACAACAGGATCTCAACAAACCGAAGGGTTTGTTGCCACCCATTGAATCCATTTCAGGGGAAAAAGGACTTTACCTGGAGACAGCATCACAAAAATAATAAAAAGGAGGAATTGTGGCTATTCCACCATTAAGCAGACATTGTCAAACACGGATACAGGGATGTTTGCACGTATCCAATGACCTTGTTTTAGCCAACTGAATAATGTTTCAATATCACGAAACACTGACTGTTGTTGCTTTTCTTCCCAGGACACCATAGCCAATATGATAAGCATATTTGCAAGCTTGCAAACTATCACATACTTTGTTCTTTGTTTATGATCTTCTTCCATATAAGGTAAAACTCTGCTACCCCCCTGTGTGCTCCCCCACCCGCTTGAAAGAGGTTAATAAATGAGGTTTGTACAGAGCACCCGAGGCCGCTTTCTCAGCTCCTTCTCCAGGTCCCCCTCCTTCTCCTCCTCCCCCTCCTCCTGCTGCGGCTGCTGCTGCCTGGGTCAATCCATCTGCCTCGGGTGTGAAGTGCTGCCTCCTATGAAAACAATCGGATGTCTGGTGTCTGTTATTGGTATTCACCCTTGCGAGGGTCCCTCTAAACTTCTTCCCTGTGGGGAACTCCATAGGCAGCGAAAGAACGCAGACGGAGCAACGGACCGGTCGCTCGCTGCGACATATCCCTGGACTGAAAACTGACTGCTTTAACCGTGAATGACTTGGACTGTTTTGTTGGACTTTGCTTAAACATTTATTGGAAGTAAAAACCTACATTTTTACTATACAGTGTATCTGTGTGCTGGTTGTGTGATATTCTTCACCACTCTCACTACGTCTCCCTGTGTGCATACATTCACCTAACGGGAATTACCTCAACAGGTTTCCCTTCCATTGCATAAGGTACTGCAATCTGCCCCTATGCAATTTTGAATCTAAAATCTTCTTCACCTCATAATGTGTCTCTTCCTGCACTACTATTGGTTTTGGAGCTACCCAATTTACTGATCTGTTCAGGAAGCCTACTGCCAGTTTTAACAAGCTACTGTGAAAGACTGGATGCACTTTCCCTAGCAAGCAAGGGAGGCCAAGTTGTACTGTAACTGGCTTAATCACTTTTACTATTGGGAAAGGACCTATGAACTTCGGCTCTAACTTTTTGCATGGGAATTTTAGTCTGAGGTACTTGGTTGATAGGTAGACTTTGCTTCCAACCAGAAGTGGCTCTTGGGGTCTTCAGCATTTGTCAGCTTGTGTTTTATAGGTTCTTGCAACTTTCCACAGGGCCCGCTTGGTGTTTTCCCACCCCTTCTTTAAAGACTCCATCCATTCACTTAGGGACACAGATGAGGGGGGGTTCTCTAGGGATCTTGGCATAGAGATGAATTCCATGCCACTAGTGGGTTAGTAAACACAGGACACATTTGAAGTGTCTTCAAAGTGTCTTCAATTACCCATAACATGGGAGTCCTCACTGCAAATATGTAAGAATTGTTTGGGAGGTAAGGAGCTAAAAAGGCTTGAAGTTGTGTTGTATTCTTTCCAATTACTTCAGCAAAGTTTCATCCAACTCAAGGAAAGCAAAATTGTAACATCAACTTCAAGCAGTCTATGTCTTCTTCCATGCAATGCTTTCTCCTTTTGAGGTCAAGGTAGCTATAACAAATATTTCCCAAGTACAAATCTGTTTTTCTAGATCAGAGATACATATTAGTCTTCTAGGTCAAAAGGATGCTTCTTAGCCTTTGTGCTATGTATGGCAGCCATATTCCAAACATCAATAAGTGGAATTAGCACCTAAACATCATTTGCATTTAACTAAACTTAATTATAATTAAGATATCTCCTAATTATATACTTTTCTTACTACATTTCAAAATTTACAGTTTAGTACTAGCCTTTAGGCATTATTCCCTGAGGCCTGTACTGTTATTTCTGAAGAATGTCTATAATCTAACCACAACTCTTGTTTTATAGAATAGCCTTGAAAGGTGCTCAATGTCTGTTACCTTTTCTATGAACTGTTAAAAAATATGAGATAAAGTTTCAGTGGTTCAAAGTCTGAACAGCTCATGCTGTAGGCTAAATAGCTCTACTTTTCTGTTTAGAAATACTTGTTACTTAGACCAAGTCTAAGAATTCATAATGCATAACAAATGCACTAGAACAAATCTGGACAGTTATTCAAATCTAGCTTCAGGCAACAGTAAATTAAAATAAGACAGCTGTTTCAATTTAACAAAGTGTTGAAACAAAATTAACACTAATGCTAATTATATATAGTTTAGTCTTGAATATGTCTAAAAGATTCTTCAGTCATCTTAATTAGAAATCTTAAATAAGATACATTATCAGTGGGCTGAAACTTCAACTGAAAAATTGACATTTTAAAAAGTAACAGAAATGGCATTCTAGAACAGGTTTTAAAAGAACGATTAATTTCAAGAAGAAAGTTTTCAAGCTACCTTTCTATTTGTAAGCACCACAAATTACATTTCTATTTCTTTCCTTCTCCAGAAAAATGATTTACTATATTGATCAATTATATTCTGAGTAATTTATATTCTCAATTACAATATAAAGATTTAAGAGAAAAAAAGTTGAATTATTACTGTTCTTTAGCTGCTAGTATGAATATTTAATATGCAAAACTAAATAAAAAATGTTGTCATTTGAATGCACTCTAAGGACAGAAATCCTGATTTATGAAAACTGATGATATTACAAGACACTTTTTGGACATCATTCTAAAAAGCAGAACATTCACAAATATAGTTAAGTTAGTAATCATCAAAATTAAAAATCATGAACTGGCCATGATGCTCACATCAAATTTACTAAATAAAGAAGATCCAAACTATTTTATAAACCAATAGGATCACAATGGCAGATATACAATGATCCTATTGCCAAACATAACAAAAGCCATCAGAATAAGAGAAAAGAAAGTCAAACAAACAAGTCCAAGAGAGCCAGTTTGATCTAGTAGTTAAGCACCAGACTAGACATGAGGAGACTGTAAGTTCAAGTTCTACTTTAGGAATGTAAGCCAGCTATGTGATTTTGAGCCATGTTCTCTCAGCCCAGCCCAGAGTGGTGGTGGTTGTGGGAAAAGAGGAGAAAGAAGTTTTAGGTAAATTCACTGCCTTGTTTATAAAAATAATAAAAATATAAATAAATAGAAATGTAGGAAATATGAACAAGGAAATGAGAGTTTTTCCATCAGGGGATTCTGAAATTTTCTTTCCTACTCCAATATTTGCTACATGATTATCTAATATTTGCAACATTTGAATATCAGGTTGGAAAGAGAGATGGAAGTCTGAATGTTTAAGTGAAAGAAAAATACAGATTTTCTAACATATTTTATACCATTTTTATAGCTCATCTCTATTACTGAAAAAAAGTTTCTGTTTTGGTGGAAGTTTTTTGTAAGAGTAATTGCAGAGTTGACAGCTGCATCTATTTCTAAAATTAATGTGCATCTATTTCTAAAATGTGATTCAAATTAAAAGATGGAGATCTCACCTGCTGGCCACTCCCACGCCCAGTTTAGTGAAGGGAAAAAAGTCACAATACGTCATGTGACGATGCTGTGACAATGTGAGTTTAACCCCCCTGACCTAGGGCAACTAGATCTAATTTTAGCACCAGGTTCAGATATATCAATAGTGGAAAATATATTTTTGTACTCCTAGTTGTTCAGCACAACTTAGAGATGCACAGAATATTATTTCAACATTTTAAAGGGAATTTATTTCAGACAGCAATTCCAAGCTAAAAGTTACTACAACTCTAAAGTGTACACAATTTAAAGTAAATCTTCCAATACCTGAAGAGACATTGCTGTGGTATTACTCTTACTTCACTTAAATAGGACTTCTCAGTATTTACTGACTGACATTTTATAGCTTACAAAGCAATCTGCCTTTCTTTTCTGGTCCTCTTCATCTACCAATGTTGCATCAAACAGCTGACTACCCTGTTTCTAAAAATGGACTGTCTTGCAAACAGTATAGTGACAATTTAATAATTTGTCAAAGTGATCTAAACAGTTATTATGAAGCACATATTATGGGGTTCAGAAATAAAGGGCACTTACTTACAAAGCATGTATTTGCTGACACTAAAAATCCAGGCAATTAAAAAAAAACCAATAGCAAGATATTTGCAAGATTATCAGGAAAAATATAAATCCTACAGCTATTCCTGAAATACCAACAACTATTCAAAATATTTCTGCTTCACCTATATTCTGCACTTAATGATCTAATGTAGATGTGATTCTTTAATTTCATATAGCAGAAATTATTACCCTTTGCTTTTTGTCTAAGATCAATTAACATGTCTTTGTGTGTACATATAAAAAAGACTATATATAATGTGAATTCTTCATACATTTTTCAAATCCACCCTGCAGTTCTACTAGCTCATGAGACATATCATCATGTAGGTCCAGGTACAGTAGAGTGATGTACCATTTCCATGTTATTGGCAAGAAAATTGGCCCGACATGTCAAAAAGATTCTTAGGAGACAAGCTCAATTGAAAGAAACTTTATATTTGCATTAGATTATTTGTCATTCCATTTTTCTCCAGGAAGTGTCAGAGACCTCCCCCTCTGGCAATAATTATTAACAAATTATACTAAAGTTTACTGTAAAACAACTTTCAGAAAATAAGAATCTTAAAACAGTAAGGGGATGAGCAGCATCAACAAACTGGAAAAATGCACTTCTTCAATTAATATACTTAATGTATATATTTCTTAGTCATCAATAAAGATGATCATATTCATCGAAAACTGACAGTGGAAAGCTATCTGACATTCAACAAAATGTAGACCTATGTTCTTCAATATTTATATTATGCTCTAATTTGTAAACATATTAAGGTAAGATATATTTTATCCAAAAGTTTAAGGTACTTAAAAATCAGCAATCAACAGATTATTTCAAAATTGGTGTGTTCTCAGTTCTTTTTTCCATTTTCAAAATTTTAGCTATTTAATTTTTTTAAACATACTTAAAATAGCTATGTAAAAAATTCATTTAAGCTAGAAAGTTAAAAATGTGGCATCTCTTTAAGAGGTAACTGAAGACCTTCTATTTCAGCTTCTCCACCCTCATTTAGCAATTTAGCATTTTATCCTATTACGTTTTAAGATTAGACCATCTTTTAAGGGTAGAAGGTTATGGCTCACAGTAGCACTATTTATTTTTTCTTTATGCCACAAGATTCCAACAGGACTAGGAATGCCCTGTTATTTACAATGTATTATTATTGTAAGATTACCATCTTCTGCCAAGTGTTCCATTCAATGTTTCCTATACTTAATTATAGTATGAGAAGAGCAGGAATGGTTCAGTTAGTCAGCCCTTTAGACATTGGTCAAAAGAAGAGCATATTTCTTTTGTATGATACCAAGTTCTCTTGATAACATAAAAGAACACCATAGTAGAACTGTGGTCAAGGGCAAAATACCATACCCCAAATTTTATGATTGCCTTTGTTACTTCATCTCAAACATCTACCATGATAGTTGGGAATTATGATAGTTGAAATACAACTTGTTAGAATGGAAACAGATTGAAGAAAATTCTCTTCATACATACTAACAATTCCTATTTGAAATTCCTACTTGATAGCTGGTCAATGTGATCTTTGCACAACTTTGACCTGTACTTCATAGACTGGGGGACTCTGTTCATACTCACTCACACCTAACTTATCTCTTCACTGTACTACCGCAGTATACTGTATATGCCCTTGAAGACCATTCAAAAGGTTCAGTGCAATGGTGCAGATTGTTATGAATATTTCTTGTTATGGTCTTATAAACACCTGTGCTTCGCAAGCTGCACAGATCCCAATAAGCTTCTAACTGTAGTTCAAGGTATTGGTAATTACCTGTAATGCCCTAAATGGCATAGGAATAGCTTAATTGCAAGGCTGATTACTCTCAAGGGTATCTACCCACCCCAAACACTCTGATAGGGAAGGCACATTCTGGGCCCCTTCACTGAAGCATGTCATCTTCTGGGACCAAGAAGGCAGATGATCCCTGTCTTCTGAAACAATTTTCCTGTTGACATATGATAGGCTCCAACCAAAAAGGCCTTTAGGAAGATAATTAATACCTGGTTCTTTCTTGAGGCCTTGAGATTAGGATGAGAACCCAAATGATAAATGTTTCGGTTCTGATTGCACATTTATTGTGTTTTATATTATTTTGTATTCATTGATTACAGTTTTTCTTTTTTTTCTTGTTGTTTGGTATACCACCTAAAGAGCATGTGGTCTCAATTGAAGAGGTGTATAAATGCTTTATAGCAATGATTTGGTGCAATCTCTGGTTTTTTTTTTCAAAGGCATCCTTGTGTAAGCTGCATTGCAAAAATCTATTTTGGTGGTGATCAGTATAAAGATTAATGATACCAGATCTGTCCTAGATAGAAAGATGGACATTATTAAATCATGAAGAGCTGAAATAAGATATCAATCACTTATGCTCATTTGAGCATTCATAGACCAAATAAAATATAGAAGGACCTCAAGCTGTCAATCTGCTTGTTTAGGATAAGGGTTTTTTCCCCAGAATAGGAAAACGACCCTTCAAAAGACAGAATCATCAGGAAAATATTGATTTAGTTTTAGTTTGCTATGCCTTATTTAAGCAATAATCCAGTTCAAAGAGTAACGTTGTATCCATACAAATTTCCTAGCTAAAATACCTTATTCTTTATTAATAGATTATTCCTTTATGCAATTACCATAATGAATAAATCAGAATAATTTTGTTAGAAAAGCCACTTCTATGTCCATCACTAGTTAATTTGATTTTGTAATTTAAGAATGCCTAATAATTTGTAAATTATAATTTATTTTTTAAATTATCCCAATTATAATATTTGCCTCTTTCATATATACATCTCAATGTTTGGGTAAAATGAAAGGAAGAGGGGGAGAACTACAAAAAAATGACCAGAGAATTGGGAGTGGAAAATACAAATGAGAAATATACGTAAGAAAATAAATAAAATAATCTATACTGGAAAAAAGCCTTGATGTGAATCAATCAGAATCATAGCCTAGCAAAGTCATACATGCAAGCAACACTAACTATAGTTCAGAATGCAAATTTGTTTGTATGTTCTATCCAACATCATTTTTTTTATATTCAAGAATCTACCACCAGTTGACAGCTGCATGCACATTTGGACATTTACTAAGGATTGCATGGTCACACAGCAAGACCTTTTCGATTCCACACAGCAAATAGTTTCACTAAGCTGCAAACCATTTGTCTTCAGGTCAAAGCAAAACACAAATGATATATATCTCCAGGGTGCAATCTTTAGTACCGAGCCTGAGGCCTGTTTGCTTTAATCTGTATTCAAAGTCCACCATGCACAGCTTTGAGCAGCCACTTCTGTTGTAGGACTCATAGATACCTACATCCTTTTGCCTGCACAGAGCTATCTCCTTCACTATAATACTGAACAAATCCAAACAAAAAAGATAAGTGTACATACTTATACACAAGATATACACATAAAAATAAATACACCTTGTGCACTGTATATTATACAGTGATGTATATTTCAGAGGTTTAAACATACTCCTAATAAATATGACTTGAGTACATGCTTGTTATAGCTTACCTACTCAAATTTTACAAGTTTATGAAATGAGAAAACTTACTTTGTTTCCTCCTGTTACAAACTGCTTACAATGCGATCTCACAAACTGAGGGTGAACAGCAACAATCTGAATAGAGAAAAAAATAAATACACTTGTATTGCGATGCTAGGATTACAGTAGTCCCTAGTTAATGATTTTCTGAAGTAGTACTTATGATCAGTCCTCAAAATTCCACTTGTTACAGCATCCCAGAAGTCAAGTGATGATCTGAGTACTTGGTGTGTAATTATCCTGTTTCTTAGAAAATAAGGCAGGGCCTTATTTTCTAGTGACTCACGAAAAAACAGCTAGGCTGTCTTTTCAAGGGGTGTCCTATTTTTCCCTTCACATGACTCACTTGATGCCCAGGCCACTTCTTTCATGGCCAAACCATCGGCCAGGCACTTGAGTTCCGCCACTGCCACTGGGGGAGTGGGGGGAAAAAGAGAGGAGGGAGTGGGGAGGAAGAGAGAGAGAGATTCAATCTAACCTCAGAGGGCTGGCGGTGATGTTTTATCTCTCTCTCTCTCCCTCTCCCTCTCCCCCTCCCTCTCTCTCTCCCTCTCTCTCTCTCACACACACAGGTCCCTCACACAAACACACACACACACACACACACACACTCCAGGGCAGCCACATTCCTTCACTAACCTGTTTTCCAGCTCTGTTCTTGCCGGGGGAGAGAGAGAGAGAGATGGTATCCTGCAATCCCAAATAAAGAACGATCGATCGGTAGGAAAACAGAGTGGGGGATTATCCTGCAGATTTTTTGGGAATTTCCCAGGGACTCTGCTGCTTCTGCTTTTGGCTTCATGCAAGGAAAGCAGCAGAAGCAGCAGAAATCTTTCTTTCTCTCCCCCAAACTCCACCAGAAATGAGTCTCTGTGAGACTTGTCATGCCACCACAGCCTCTTGGAGCAGGATGCATTGCAGGGTCTGCTAATTTCTGGCGGAATTTGGGAGAAAGAAAGAAAGACTTCTTCTGCTTTTCTTGCATGAAGCCAAAAGAAGAAGAAGAAACAGAAAGAAGCAGCCCATTGGCCAGACAAGGCCGCAAAAGAAGTGGCCTGGTGTTGAGGCATGTGGGGCATGTGAGGCAAGTTACCCCCTCTGGCTTTCCCCCCTCCCCTCACTACCTTGTATTGTCCATAATGCAAGCAATGTGAGAAACTAGCTGCGCATGCACATAAATAGGGCCAAATTTTGGGGACAGGGCTTAATTTTACCCCATGCGTACAAAACAGTGCTTGGCCTTCTTTTTGGGGTGGGTCGTGTTTTATGAGAAACATGGTACAATGTCACAGCAATCTGCAGTAATACAATTGTCATTTACATTCTTCACTACTACTATTTGATAGCAAAATCAATGAGGAAGTCAGCAAGAGGTCCTAAAGGGCAAACATGTGATATTGCACTTAACGATGTCACAGGATTTGCTTAATGATGACAAATGAAATTGCCAAAAAGATGCTGCCAAGCAACGCAACCTTATGACATTGTGCTTTACAATAGCACTGCTTAGCAACTGACAGCTGTCCTTAATTAACTATTTATATCTGTTATTCCTTCAAAAAGCAAAAGCAAACATTAATTCATACAGAATTATATACAGTAATATTAATTAAAATCTATTTTCTGAACTTAAAATCAATACTACTTTCTTTTTACTCTATCAATTATCTTTGTCCTAGTTAGTATCTTCCAGCTTTTGGGAGTATCATTCTGGCTAACTGTACCAAGGCCGAGAAATATTGTAACCAACTGAACTATTAGTTCCACAACTGAATTCCATTCTATTGTGGCCTAAGACCCTACACAACCTGGCTCCTAATATAACATATTTCTGGGCTGATGATAAATAAATCACAAAAGATCATTAGGTAACTTTAATTTAACAAGCCACGTTGTCAGTTATTCCTATCTTGTCGGAATAAGTGCAACTATTTTTGAACATAGCAGTACTATATTGTTGAAAATGAAGTAAAATATTTAAATAAGTTAAAGAATAAATTAATAAGATAATGAATAAATTAACATAAAAATACATTCCATACTTTAATCGGGCAATCAAATGTTTCATGGAATTCTTCTCCTGTGTACAATCCAAATACCTGCACCTGAAATAAATAATATGTTTTTAGTATTGTATTAATTTATCTCTAATTTAATTGAAAAGGTCAAAATAATTATCAAATATATCCAGTTATACTTTAAAAAAGCAAATGGCAGAAGTATTTTGAAGTTATTTGTTTATTATTATAAATATTAAACAATAGTACCTTTAAAGCTGTAAATTGCATGAACCAGATAATGTGGGAAATCTTTTTTGACATGGTGATTCTGATCAAGTAAAATGACTGCACCACTATTTTTACTATCTTTACTTTCTTTCCTCATAGCCATACTTTTATTGCTTCAGGCATATGGGTTAGCCAGCTTTTAACTGCAGATGTTATGTTACAGAACGGAATATTTTATTGGTGAAATGTGATTAAACACACAAGTTATTTGTCTCCGGTGCATAAGCTCTCAGTATATATGCAAAATAACAAAGTAATAATAATCATAGTAACAAAAGATAATAATCATAATAATGATACCAACAGAATAGAAGAGATGAGGACTTCTGGTTTGAGCTTCTTCAGTGACAGACCGAAATCCACGATCGTACACGGTTTCGATCCGTGTACTCACTCACCGCCGGAGTGCCCCGAGCCGGCTGGATTCAGGGCTAAGCCATCCCATAGAGGTGGTGAAGAGGGGGGAGACTGCCAGAAGGGTCGAGGAGAGCCACATCTCTCCTCCTCAGCTGGCCATTACTCCCTTTCCCGAAGGCAGTTGCAGTGGTGGTCAGAAATGGCCACCTCAAAGAAGAACATGACCAGAAAAGGATGTGCAGGAGGAAGATAAGAAGAGAAAGTTTTGGTTGACCGGGTTAAACTGAAAAAGCAACAGCGTAAGGTACCCTGGAATTTGAACTATAAAAAATAACATTGTTCCCAAAGAAGACTTTGAAGCAGCAATGGAGAGAAGGAAGGGAAAGGATTTGGCTTTTTTTTTTTCTTCCCTTCTTTATACTGACAGCTAAGAGATTTAAGTAAGGAATTGACCAAAATCCACTTTGACATCGATAGGCATTTAAGCTGAAAATAAAATGTCAAAGGGATAATAAAGACTTTTGGATACTCAAAAACCTTTAAAAGCAGGAAAGGAGAGAAAGGGAAAGAATAAAAGGTCAGAATCTGGAAAAATGGAGGAGACTGCCTGGAACTAAAAGGAACTTACAGTGAAACCTTAACAAGATTCCTAAAAGATACATTCTAACTGAAACTTTGTAACAAAATAATAGAACCCCAGGAAGAGAAAGTGGAAAAAAGAAGCAAGAAGAAACAGCTTTGGATTATTTGGATTACTTGGTGATTTTGGGCTATTGGATTTAAATGACTAAAATCAATCGGCTAGTTGTTTAAAAGTGTTTAAAATGGCTTCACTTTTAGAAGAACTGAAGATGGAACTTACAAAACAGCAAGAAGATGCACAAGAAGGAAGAGGTTCTTTTGGCTTTGTATTTCAATTTTTAGAAATGGAGATCTGGAACTATGAGAAACAAGAAACGCTTGTAGAACAAGAAGGTTGGGACAAAGAAGAAGCCATCTTTAATGATCAAGTAATTTTATGTGGGGGAAAAAAGGAAAGGGGGGAAAAAGAGTGAAAAGTTTAAGATTTGAAAAAAAAAAGAATAGTTTGAAAAATAATTACAATATTAGGAAGCAACAGAAGAGACGATCACAGAAGAGAGGATTAGAAGTAGAGAGACAAGGGGGCAAAAAGGGGAGGGAGAAGAAGAGGGGGAAGAAGGAAAGGAAAGAAGTTATAAAGACAGAAACAAGATATAGAGAAACAGGGAAAATGTGTAAGGATTGAAAGTATAAGTCTATTTAGAGATAATGGGTAAAAATTTAATTGAAAAAGGGATTCTGCAAAGGTACATAAGATAGTATTGTTCTATTAGAAATAGAAATAATTTTAGAAAATATGAAACAATGTATGATTAAAATGATGGATAAAATACTTATTGTAATGCAGTGGAATGTTTGTTAATAAATAAATGAAATAAAAGTGAATGAGAGAATGAAATTAGGAAAGGATGGGAACATTTTAATTATTATTAATGATTTATAAAAATATAAGTGAAGAGAAATATGGAAAAAAAGAATTAATTATGGAAAGTTTATAAGTGTTCACAAGGAAGTATGATATTCAATTGAAAAGAAATGTTAAAGATTCTAACTAATATTAATGATAGAAGTAATTGGAATGGAATGAGTGTTTTATTTACTATTGTTTGATATATATATATATATATGGTATTCATATATACCATATATATATATGGTATTCATATATACCATATATATATATGGTATTCAGCTTTGTTTGGGTATTTTCCCACGTCATTATAGTTATGCTTTTAAAGTCGTAGCAATGTTTTGGCAGAATCTCATCTGCCATCATCAGGCTTTTGTATTGTGTTTGTCTGTGAGTCAGACTTTCACGGGCCGTTTCAGTTTTAAATTTGGGGGTAGCCTACTGCTGTGCCAGAATGGTTTTTTCTTCATCCTGATTGGTTGGGAGTCTTGGTCTGTGTTTATTGGTCTTGGAGTTTGCTGTTCTGCTTGATTGGTGTTTCTAATATCTTCTGTCTGTTTTGTGGCTTTTTTTGTCTTGATTGGCTGGCAACAGGGTGTTTCCTGTATTGGAGGCTTTTAGTGCGGCTTGGCTCCGAGTAAATGGACGGCTATCATTTATTAGGAAGCTAGGTTTCATCTGGATGCCTGATAGGAGTGTGTTTGAACTGAAGGTATCAGGGGGATCTGTTTGTGCCCAGGTGTTGGCCTGGCTTGTGGTGTGGAGATTTTGTTTGTTTGTTTGTGAGTGCAGGCTTTCAAATAATTGACAGTCTGGTGGAATCATCTCTTCTATTCATGCTTTCAGGTCTTTTTTCAATCTATGGCTTCTCTGATAATTCTGTAGCTGGGGTTTTCTACAGTAGCTAGGATTTTGGTGCCATTGAAATTGATGCTATGACCTGTTGCTTTCATGTGTTGGACTAGTGAGGAAGTGTGTTCCAGCTTTTTTACTGCATTTTTGTGTTCATCCAGGCGGGTACTTATTCTTCTATTGATCTGTCTAATGTATGTGGCAGGGCATGATGCACAGGGGACTTCATATATGCCTTGGTTTTCCAGGTCAAATTCCAGGTCCATTTACTCAGAGCCAAGCCGCACTAAAAGCCTCCAATACAGGAAACACAGTGTTGCCAGCCAATCAAGACAAAAAAGCTACAAAACAGACAGAAGATATTAGAAACATCAATCAAGCAGAACACAGCAAACTGCAAGACCAGTAAACACAGACCAAGACTCCCAACTAATCAGGATGAAGAAAAAAAACATTTTGGCACAGCAGTAGGCTATCCCCAAATTTAAAACTGAAACAGCTGTGAAAGTCTGACTCACAGACGAATGCAATACAGAAGCCTGATGATGGCAGATGAGATTCTGCCGAAATGTTGCTACAACTTTAAAAGCACAACTATAATGACGTGGGAAAATACCTGAACAAAGCTGAATACCATACATGTAAGTACCTGTGAAAACTTCACACACACACACACACACACACACACACGTTTTCTTAAGTTTTCGCGGGTACTTACATGTATGGTATTCAGCTTTGCTAGGGTATTTTCCCACGTCATTGTAGTTGTGCTTTTAAAGTTGCAGCAACGTTCCAGTAGTTGTTTGTTTGTTTCCGCTTCCATGGTGAACTTGATTTTGGGGTGTGTGCTGTTTAGGTGTGTTAGGAAATTGTTTAGGTTTTCTTTTCCATGGGGCCAAATCACGAATGTGTCATCGATGTATCTTAACCATAGTTTGGGTTTGTGGGTGGCATTAGCCAGGACTCTGGATTCAAATTCTTCCATGAACAGGTTTGTAATGATGGGTGACAGTGGTGATCCCATAGGGGCTCCTTCAATTTGCTTGTATCTTTGTCCTTTGTATATGTTGTATATGTTGTCCTTTGTATATGTTGGTTAAGCAGTGTTCTGTTAGTTCCATGAGGTGTTTAGCTGGTTGGTATTTATTTTTGATGATTTCAAGAGTTTCTTTTATTGGGACTTGAGTGAATAGTGAAACCACGTCGAAACTTACAAGCAGATCTTCTTGCTCCACGTGTAAATTGAAGTTTAAATAAGAGTTGAATGGATAAAATTAAAAGATATAAAGGTGTCATACTCCAATTAGTAACTACAGGGGAAAATTTGTTTAATGAGAAAAGATAATATGAAATTGAAACAGGAGAGACAAAAGTATAAATATAATGATTGGAAAGACACTGAAACTTAGAAAAAGATAAATAATTGAATTTAGATATGAGATAGTTAAAAATAAAGTTGAAAAAACCAAGGGCCAGGAAAAATTATAGAGAAAATGTTAAAATAGTAATAAGATATGGAATAGAACACAAAAGATGAATATGAAATTGAGTTTGTGTCTGTATGAAGAAGTGATAACTCGGGATCATGCTATTCTCAAAAAAAGATGTTTTATTTGTATTATGTTTTTGTGAAAACCCAAATAAAATTTATATTAAAAGAAACGAATAGAACAGATGAGAAAGATACAATTAATATAGCTGTAACTACATGGATAATATACTCAGACATAAGACAGAACTATGGAAGTTAAGTATTCAGCAGAGTGAAGAAATGAGGGGAAAAACAGTGTGGTCTAGTATTTTTGGCATGCAATGTCCTGTAGCGGCATCTTGAGGGGAGAAGCTGAAACAGGATGTGAAGGTACTGTAGATATTTTCTCAGTCCTCTTTCTGACCCAGGTTCTCACTAGAAGGCAGGTTGGTTGCAATAGTTTTTTCTTCAGACCTAGCTATCTGCTGAAGTCTGTTTGGTTGTTATACCAAAACAGACATTTATAGAAGTACAAATGACAGACTCAATAATTCCTCTGTAGAACTGCATCAGCAGCTTCTGGGACAATCTGAGCTCTCTGTATTGGCATAGAAAGAACATTTTTTGTTGTGCCTTTTTAATTATGTTAGGTACATGATTTGACATTTTCATTCACATCTTAGAATGTACATTTGTACTTGACAGACTGTTCTATAATACTTTGTTTTGGCATAATATATAATATTAATTTACATCTGCCTTGTTACACTATGCATTCTATCATTCCTTTAACAAAAGAATAGAATCTTGGGCTTTTTCAGTGTTGGAACTGATGAGGACAAAATAATGTTTTGCTGCAGTGGTGGGATTTAAATTTTTTTACTACTGGTTCTGTGGACATGGCTTGGTGGGCATGGCAGGGGAAGGATACTTTAAAATCTCCATTCCCCACTCCATTCCCACCCCACTGACTGATCCCATTCCTTCCCCACCCCACTACCTGCTTTCCAGCTCTGTTCTCCTGTGCAGGGCAACAAAAGAAGATCCAGCTGATCAGCTGGGACTCGGGAGGCAGAGAATAGTGGGGCCAGAGCCAGTCAGAAGTAGTATTTGCCAGTTCTCCGAACTACTCAAAATGTCTGCTACCAGTTCTTCAGAACTGGTCAGAACCTGCTGAATACCACCTCTATTTTGCTGTCAGATCCTTTTCCCAGATCCCTTAATGTGTGGTAGTCTTTTTTTCAGCTTGAAGTTATGGATCAAATATTTGAAGGTATGACAATTAATGTATGGAAATTCTCTCTCTTAAATGATTAATATTAAGTGAAAATTAGCTTGATTACACTGCAGCTCATACAATGTATAGTTTTTGCAATGGTCTATGGCTACACATGTAATATACCTACATCTGAAACTTAATACTGTTAAAATATGCTTAGCTAGGTACAGTGAGGTTGTTGTTTAATTTGGTACAGACCTGCCAAAGAATTCAATAATAAACAAGCCTGGACCACTTCAGTCAGTCAGACCTTGAGGAGTGGTATCAAATGTACACAATATACAAGCAATGTTATTTCAAGGAAAGGCATCTGAATAGATTATAGCAGAGTTTTATCACCCTGAATTACTATTAGTCAAGGCTGCTGCACACTTAAAAATAAACAAATAAAGACATTCTAATAAGTGAAGATATCAATCCTCAAAATCACTAAAATGTCACAGCTCTCTGTTCCCGAAAAACATGGGTAATTGTTGGCTGTGCACAAAAATGATGTATGTTCCCAGTCGAGACAGAGGGTGCCACATTTTTTAAAAGAAACAGGGTGTGTGTATGTGTTATTGATTTCACATTTCTTTAATGCTGTAATAGTTCTCTGACTATAAAGCCTGATAGATGATGACTGCTTATCAAAATATTCCAGAAGTAGCAAACATAAAAGTTTTTAAATATATATGGATGAAAAAGTACCAGTCCATAGAAATTTTGCACACAGGAATCCAATTTTCTGGATTTATACCAAAGAAGCATTAAGATATATTCTTGCAGGAACATCAGACTAGTCAGTGAACTATAACTGGCACCACAGCAATAATTGCAGTGACATGTGCCTCTGCCATAGCTGTTAATCAGCTTAATACCAGTAACAGTATTGGCATTTTTTGTAATTACTTTTCCAAAAGTAGATTTGAACCGAATATATTTGACTTTAATGATGAGTTTTCTGAAGTGTGTTTTGTAGTAAGGCAGATGCGCCAAGGTAATGTTATTATAGTATTTCACTGTACACAGATCTTCCAGTGGTCTGGAAAAATAACAATTAAGGACCTTCAGAGACAAAGAGGAAAAAAAAAACTTGCTCTTGATATACCTTTCCATCTTCAGAACAGACACCCATGTGCTCACCACTTTCATCAAGACTAATCTGATTGATCTTGACTGGACTCTGTTGAATGTTAACAATCAGAAAAGAAAAATAAATTAAGAAAGAAGTATTACTTAGAATAAGCAAATTGTTTCAGCTTCCTATTCAAGATAAAAACTTACCTGCTATGGTCCTCAACTCATCAAGTTCAGTGCTGTCCATTAATTATATATAATAATTTACTAGAATTTGTAGAAAAGATAGTGCATATATATGTGTGTTCGTGCGAGTGTGTGTATATATACACATATACATACACACACACACACAAATATATATATATATATATATGTATGTATGTATATACATACATACATACACAGAGAGAGAGATATTTATATATATATATATATAAATAAAACAAGTTCCAGGTGTCTCTATAAAAAAAAGAGAAGACATCATGAACTCCGGAACTTAAACTATATTATCCACTTACCTTTCGCTAGCCTATGCTAACATCATCAGAGTGTAAAATCTACCATTGAAGAGATATTCGCCTTTATGCATCATTGACAATTTGACTGATGCCAAACCAATTGATTTTGCTGTGGCCCTCGAATCAATAATTTTCCGACTCGAGGTTATCGAAGAGGTGAAAAATTCCATCAGACAATGGCTGATAGGGCTCCTTACCAGCCATAAGCAGAGTGCCATTCTATCAATACCTGAAATGTTGGCCCTCCAGGAACTGAGAAAGGATAATCCCATCGTTGTACTGCCAGCAGATAAGGGCAGGGCGACAGTAGTCATAGATAGAACAGATTGTAATAGGAAGGTCTATGATCTCCTCAATGACAGGAGCACTTATCAACTTCTGGATAAGGATTCCATGACATTGCTTAAGAGCCAAATTAATAACATAGTCGATAAACTTAAGAGGCTGGGGAAAGTTGAAGAGGACGATCTAAAAATAATTCAACCAAGGGACTCAGCCATAGCATGGATCTATGGGTTACCAAAGATCCACAAGGCAGAGGTACCCCTGTGCCCCATTGTCTCCCTGCATGGCATTCCCATGTCTGGTTTAATCAAGTGGTTATATCAGGGGTGGGCAACTATGGCCCTTTTATGAATTATGGACTTCAACTCCCAGAATTCCTGAGCAAGCCATGCTAGCTCAGGAATTTTCGGAGTTGAAGTCCACAAGTCATAAAGGGGCCATAGTTGCCCACCTCTGGGTTATATGGACAACTGCAACATCTGATCGAAGGCACCACTACCATCATGGGATTCTCTACTGACTTTCTGCAACAGTTGGAGGGAGTGGAAGTTGGGGAGGATGAGACAATGGTGTCATTTGATGTCATATCATTGTTCAGATCCATTCCCCAGGAGTTAGAGGCCCTAACTATAAAGGAGCTCCTATTGGAGAAGGATTTGTGAAACCCCAAATCCCTTAGCCAATCTCCTGTTGAATTTCTGCCTTAGGACCTACTTTACATTTGACGGCCATAGGTATGAACAAAGAGTACACCTATGGGATCCCCGATCTCAGGAATGATTGCAAAGGTGGTCCTCCAGAAATTGGAATATGAGGCAATGAAAATATACATGTCCAGGTTTTGGGCATGTTATGTCAATGACACATTTGCCATTATTAAACAGCAAGATAACACCAGATTTATGAGAATCCTTAATTCCATATACCCAGATATTGAACTTAGGATGGAGAAGGAGACCAATAACATGCTGGCCTTCCTGATGTGCTAGTCATCCATAACCCAGATGGGAGCCTTGTATCCAAAAATCATGAGCACAGACCGTATTTTACACAATGAGAGCAACCATCCCACTGCACATAAAGTCAGCTGTATTCGGGCCCTGTTCAATAGGGTAGACACCCATTGCAGCACACTAACGGCCAAAGCAAAGGAGCAGGCATATCTCTATCAGGTCTGTAAGCTCAATGGTTATTTTTTTGGACTTCATCTGAAAGTGTGTTATACCTAATGCCCAACAGCCTATTGAAGATACAAGTGGAACATTTGTGTGGAGGGTGCTCCCATATATATGGGGCCATCCGAAACTGCTGCACTCATCCTTTTGGTGCATGGGGTCAAGGTGGCAATTTGTGCACCAAACCCTGGGAATAAAAATGTCCAGATCAAACCCTGAGAATGAAAATGATGTGCCAAAAAGAAACATTACCCAAAGAGGAGGCATCCTTGGTGGTTTACCTTATTAACTGCAGTAACTGTGTAAGCAACTACATAGGGAAAATGGCTAAGCGGTTACAGACTAGAGCGCATGAACATGAATTAGCTGTCTGGCACAAAGAACAGCATTCCCAGATCTGGACACACATGAAGGAGCACAATCATGTTTAATTTTCAAGAGGGTGAAGTTGTTGCCCATAATGCAATTAAAGGGGGACATGTACTGAAAGAAGCCTGGTTTTCCAACAATAATTCCATCAATAGGCACATTGAACTGCCACTGGCTTACCAAGTATTGAGGAACCAGGAAAGATCCTGCAGGATGAGCAGAGACCACTTCCCATTGGGGAACAGGGACCGACAGAACTCCCCCTCTTGGGTATGTAGATTCATCCTATGGAGGCATAGCCAGTCTGGGCCAAATGCAGAGGAGCCCAGCAGAGCTGCCATGGACAATGAGGAATGAGACATGGACAATGAGGAATGAGCCGGGCTGATTACAAGATTATGGGCACAAAAACAAATGAATCTGGTTGATATATCAAATATGCCTGTGAAGTGGAGGTCTGTTGGTGTGGTGGAGGGGGTTGGATAGAATGCTGTCAACAATAGGAGTTGAGCCTCCATTGATTAACATGTCTGAAGTAAAAATGATAGAGCTAATCACAGGTGGGAGGCGGGTGGATGGGCTTATTACACACGCAATGGCTAAATTGATCAATGATACATAAAGGCGAATATCTCTTCAATGGTAGTTTTAACATTCTGACGATGTTAGTAGAGGCTAACAAAAACTAAGTGTTTAATATAGTTTAAATTTAAATATAGTTTAAATACATATTAGAGGAATAACTAGCAACTGTAACCCAACTTGCCCATTATTACACATAATTCTTATGACTGGTCAGTTAGGTCAGACCCTAAAAAAACTACTTGACCCAACACCAAACACATGACTGTATTTTGGGTGCTTGGCAACTGATCTGTATTTAGAGCCATTTAGTGAAATAGCTTATAAAATGCACACCAGAACAAAATGTGTATTCTTTTTAAGATGACTATATCAAATGTGAGGGTCTGTTAAATTAAATTGTTCATATGAGTCTTAACTATTTCTCTCATAAATGACTGGAGATTTTTTTTCATGCCGGTGCATTTCTATGAAGTTTGGGAATCCAATATTTCATTGAAATCTCCTCTTATTACTATTTTATTTTATCTACTCATTCATATGTTGAAAACATTCCTAAAATGTAATACGAGAATATAAATTAGATTCATAAATATTAACTATAACTATTACAGTTCCTGATATTTTAACATATAAAATTAAATAAAAACCCATTTACATTTACAATAACTTGTTGCAATCAATTGGGAATCCTTTTCAAGATAAAATCTTTTTTAAAAAAAAACAACAAATTTTATTAATTTTAAAGACAAACAAAACATCATTAAACATTGAAAACATAAAACCTCTTTCCATTGTAAATCTTTACAGGGCAGATAAAACATTATTTTATGCAGCATAATTCTAATTTATCCCATTTCCATATGGACACATAAATATCTTTTAGCAAATTTCTCATTATTTCTCTTTACTCTTATTCAATTACATTTCTTTTCTATATTTATCTATTTTATACTCATCATATTTGTATTTCCCTCTGACTTATTTACAATTATTCTCATCTGACATTCCTCCAAGGTTTTATTAATTCTCAATCAAACATAAACACACAAAACACAAAAACATAAAACTTCTTTTTAGAAAGTGGCTTGGCCCCAGATTACCTCTCTTTATACGGACTTCAATTAAATTCATGCTCATCTTATATACCATTACCTATCTTATTTACCATTCTATATCTTCTATATAACTTCTCCCCTTTTCACTCTTCTTAATTCTATTTTATTTATTTCATCTTACTTTAAATCATTATACTTGTATCTTTTGTCCATTCTTTTCCAATTATCCATTTATCTCATTCTCTATAATAAAAAAAAAGATTTCTCCTGGAATCACTACTCGAAGTATGATGCCTTTCTATCGATCCCCTAAATTGACATTTAAAATAACACCTAGATCCCAATCTGATTCTGCTTAGTACATTCTACCTACTAAATTTTAAGAAAAAGAGAGAATAGTAAATCTATAAAATAATTAAGTACATAGTTAAATATTAAAATCTATCATTAAATCTTAAACATTTTAATATTTTAATTTATTAAAACTTATAACATTCCAATTGTCTATTTCAAAGACAGATGCTGCAATAATAAGTTTATAATAACATCAACACAATAGCCAATTAAGCTCTATAATTAAACTAAATATTTTAAACATTCCCTTTAATATTTTATTAAATCTTAAAATCTATCATTATTAAGCATTTTAATATTTTAATCTTTTATTAGATCTTATAAAATTCTAATTTTCTATTTCTAATACAAGTATTACAATGCTATCATATGTACTTTGCAGAATCTTTTTTTTAATAAAAATTATACATTACCCTTTATCCCTAAAATTTTTTTGCTTTTTCCCATCTTGTTTCATACCTTTGTGGCTTTTTACCCCCTTTTCCCTTCCTTTCTTATCCCACCTGACCTTTTTACCCCCAATCTCCGCCTTTTTAACTTCCCCTCTCTGTTGTATTCCTCTTTTCTTTTGTTTTCTAACATTTTATTGATTTTGCATCTTATTTTTCTCTTTCTTGGGTGTTTTTTTAGGTCTTAAGTCCTTCATTTTCCTTTCTCTCTTTCTCTTTTCTTTCTCAATCAAACTTTTTGATTCATTAAAGATGGCTGCTGCTTCTTCTTCTTCTTCTTCTTCTTCTTCTTCTTCTTCTTCTTCTTCTTCTTCTTCTTCTTCTTCTTCTTCTTCTTCTTCTTCTTCTTCCTCCTCCTCCTCCTCCTCCTCCTCCATCTGTTGTTGTGCTTGCTGATAAATAGCAAGCGCCATTTCTAAAAAGTTAAAGGCCTCTCCCAAAGCGTCCTTGCCTTCTTTCTTTATTTTTCCATATTCCTTTCTTAGTTCATCAACAGATAGCCATTATAAACCTTTTCTTCTTCTTTTTCTTTTTCCTCTTCTTCTTGTTAAAACAACCAACATGTTTCAAAACTTAAAACAGTTCCCCAAAGTCCCAGAGTCATCAAGCAGTCCAAACAGAGCACAAAGTTCTTCCCTTTGCACTTTCTCTTACTGGGGTAATATCAATTAAAAAAAAAAACACCAGTCTGTATTTTAAAGCCTTATTGCAATTAACTTCTAGTCTCAAAATCTTCAAGGCATCTCCTCCAACAAGATCTTAATATAAATTTTTTTTTTGTCCTCTTCCCCTCCCACTTGTAACAAAGAGCTTTAAATTTTTACCTTGTATAGAAAAGGTTTTTCAATGTCCATTTGTTAACTCCGTAGGGAAGGAGAGTAAACTTTCCCTTTCAGCACTTCCATTTGCCGCTTTAAAAATCTCCTCTGGAAACTTCAGGACTTCCGGTTTGCCAGGCTTTGGCGGCGGCAGGGATTCGCGATCCTGCATGATCCCTGTTGCACTAGCCGTCTTGGTGCCTCCGACCCCAACGGGTCTGGAGGATAAGGCTGCCCCGTAGAGGCAGCCGAAGACAGGGGGGATCGGATAGGGGTTTGGGGGTATTGCAGACCCCCTCCCCAGCCGGCAAAAACCTCTTCTCTCAAGGCAGTGGAGCGGCGGTCAGTAATGGCCGCCACAAAGAAGCTGGCAGCTGGACAAGACTGTGCAGGAGGAAGAAGGAGAAAGTTTTGAAGTGAAAGTTCTTTGGCTGAACCGGGATCTTAAGATACATCTAACATCCTGAAAACCACGATTTTTTGAAAGATAAAATCTTTTTTTATTTTTTATTTTTAAAACAAAAATAAAAAATAAAACCATCTTCCGATTCTACAGTGTGTCAGTTGGGTACATATATCTTGTGTGTATAATATTATCATACATTTCTTATTTAATTATATTTATAACCATTCTAGTCAACACTTTATATCATATTACTTATTATATTACTTTTCAAGATAAAATCTTGACACTTTTAACTTTTGTGAATGTATTTGTAAGATAAACCTGTCTCACCTAATCCTTCATTAATGAAGATTGTCCTGTTCCACAAAGTAGAGTTAATGGTTTTAAATATGCTAAGATTATGTTTCGTTTCTTAGATTTTTTTTCAATCTTTTTACATTAACACCAATTAACCATCAAATAAAAAAAACAACATAGAGAGAATCACATTTATCAAAAATTCCTGTTTGGGAAATAGCAGACTAGACTATCCTAATAGCAATAGCACTTAGACTTATATAAGGCTTTACAGCCCTCTCTAAGTGCTTTATAGAATCAGCTATTGCCTCCATCAATCTGGATCCTCATTTTACCCACAATAATAAACAATTCCGATTGAACTATTAGCGATTAAAAACAGCCCCTGGAACTGTTTTAACTTGCTTCTGCAAAGTCAAAAGTATTGGAATTTAATTTCATGAAGAAGGCTGTTTTTCAACACAATGGCCATGACAGAAGAGCTTTCTAGATTTAGTCCTTCTACTCATTGTAGTGGAGAATTGCAAGTGCACTTCTCCAAAGTATTTGTATTAGACAAGTGAATTCTGGTTGAAAAAGATATCTTGATGTCAAGCAACAAAAGACATTTTTGTTTCTCCAAAAATAAGACCTACCCCTAAAATAAAACCTACCTCGATTTTAGGTGTGCGCCTAATATAAGCCCTATACCAAATTAAGCCCTAATGAAGGGGGTAGGGGTGGCTAGCAGAGGAGGTGGTAAGCACACGTGGACTAATGATATCTGGCAGCAGCTGCATTCCACTGGTCCCTTGGTCAGCGCACTCTGGTCAGCACAGCACAGCAATCCAGATGCACTGTGCAGGCCATGGCAAAGCTGAAAGTCAGGCTGCAGTAGGCAGCTGACTGTGGAAGCCTTATCTTTGTGCAGCAGCAGCAACAGAAGACAGACAGAGGCACAGGATGGAAGGCAGGAGATCCCGATGCACTTCACAGCTGCAAGCAAGCTGACAGACACAAAGATGAGCCTCCCATGGCCACCTGCCTGCTCCAACCCATCGACTCTTGGCTTTCCTGTGGCCCACAGGTGAGCAATCTGGACACATAGCATGGGCTGTGGGAAAACTAAGTCAGTGGGAAGGCTGTTTGCTCCAGCCCGACTCTCAATTTTCCATGTGGCTCATCTGAATTGCTCACATGTGCTGCACAGGCTGTGCAGCCCCCAAGTGTCCTGACCAAGGAAGCAGTGGGCTGCAGCTACTCCTGGATACCATCATTCCCCGTGCACTTGCCACCTCTTGTGCATGTGCCAGGGAGTTTACCTGAAATCGTGTTTACCCAAAAATAACTTCTAGTGCCTATTTTGGGGTCCAAAAAATAGACATATCCAAATTAGATCAATTAATCAACTAATGCTGCATATTTTGACAAATAGAAATTTATCAACTAATGCTGTATATTTGACAAATAGAAACTCATGCAAACTCCCACAACTCTCAATATATTTCATGACTTCCACTATATTTAACTGCATATGGCAGGAACAAAGCTTTTCCACATAAGAATGTAAAATGGTAACATTTTTCTACAATTAAGCTTATTATGGTATATGAATTTAGTTCCTACAATAGTGATGACACAACATGCCATCCTAGTTGAGCTTATTTCTCAATGTTCCTTTGCTCTTATTCCTTCTCGTTCTACTCATTTTTCTTCTTCACTTTCTTCTTTTTGTGTGTTTTCCCCTCCTGTTAATTCCTCGTCTTCTACCTTCTACTTCCTCTCTTCTCTCTTGTTCCTCATTTGTACCAAAGTGGTTACCATAAAATTCATATGCTTTAACTAGGAAGTCTAATCTATATCTTTTGTTGTTCCAAGTGACTAATATTTCCTCAAATATCAACCATCTGAAGTTTACATTTTATTTAATCAACTGCCCTGTGAGGAATTGGTATTGTTTCCATAGGTCTCTTACTCTTCTAGGTACCTGTTTCAGGACCACAATTTCCTTCCCTTTGTATTTCAATGGTTCATCTCTTGCTTTTTTGAGTATTTCAGCTCTTATTATTTTTTTAACAAACATCACATGTACTTCTCTTGGGAGTTTATATCTTCTCACATAGCTCGTATAAATTCATCAATCTCTACCAGCATCTCCTGCTTATTCATTTGTAAGGCATCTGCCAACAGCATCTGCCATCATATCAGTGAGATCTTCCCCCCTTTTTTCTTCAATGTTCTGGAATCTCAGGAAATACTCAGCCTTCTCTATTTCTAACATTATAATGGTTCCCTCTAGCTCTTGATTTGCCATGTCCATCTTCATCCACTTTTTTCTCTGCTGGTTCAGATTTCTCTTCTACTGTCTTAATCCTTTGTTCATTTTTAACTATCATTTGCTGAAAGTTACCTATTTTTTAATCCATATTTTGTATTTTTTTCTTCATCTCTCCCACCTCACTGTTCATCTCATTATGGATTTTTGCCATGGCTTCTTATAGCGATTGAAACATTGTCTGCATTTCTTTTTGGAATGTATTTATTTTTTCTTGTTGTAACAGACTTTCTATTGATCTTTGGCTTGATGGACTAGATTTCATATTGCCAGGCATATTTATAATCCACAAAGGTTTAGAAACTGTCAGTATTTCAGTGTTTTCTCTATTTCCAAATGTCAAGTTTAAACAATTTGCAGGTGTTACTTTATTTCAGGCAAGCTTATTTGTAGCAGTCTCAATATTAAATTCCTTTCACTTTCATGATGTTATTCCCCACCACTAGATGTTGTCCTTGCTCTGTTTCTCCACTTTTGCTTCCAAATTTCTAAAATGTCTGGAATTCTCTATTTGAAGGTTCCACAAGCCAAAATATCATTTAAAAATATATTCTAATATTTTAAAAACAGTTGGGGTAGCAGCCAGTCCAGTCTTTCTTCTAGATCTGAAATTTATTTCTCTGTAAAAGTTCTGTTTTTCAGATCTGTCAGTAGCTCAAGTCTTAATCACTGGTATTCTTGAGGAGCGGCGGAAAAACTCCATCTCCTCCTCTCTTGAGTTTCACTTTCAACAAAAAAAAGATATTCTGGGGAAAGTTCCTCAACAGAAGTTGGAAAAATCTCACCCAGATCAGCCACACTATTGTCAGATCATTTATTCATTTCTTCTTTGGTTGGTTGTCACATCCTCGATCTGGCCATAATGTCTTTTTCTTCCCACCAGTTTGAGGGTTTCTCTGGATCAAACAAGGAGATTGCTGTCTCTTTGCAATCAATAGAGTATCCCCTCTGTGTTCATTACCCCTCCAGGATGACTTTGGCTCTGTAGGATCTCCTGGCAGGCAGAAATCAGCAGGATTTCACGGAGCCCCATTTATCCACATCGTTCTGCCTCCTGTAGGGTGACAAGACCTATTTATAAATGAAATTATGGAAGAAGAACTAGAGTTATTGTCAATTAACATAAATGGACTGAACTCTCCTATTGAAATGATTTTTTTTTTTACAAAACTACAAAAATTAAAAATAGATTTAATCTGTCTAAAGAAGTTCACATTAAAAAACAACATAGGAAATTGCTGGAATACTCCAAAATTGGGAAATTATATTCATCATTAGCACAACAAAAGAAAAGGGGGATGGTTCTATATATTAAGAAAACAATAAATTCCAGACAAATTTACATAGATGAAGAAGGGAGAATATTGATGGTGAAGATAACAATAAATCATAAAAAGATAGTCTTGATAGCAATATATGTACCAAATAAGAAACAAGAATTTTACAAAAACAATTCATAAGAAAATTATAGAAATGGACTATGAAAATATTTGTGTGATAGGAGATTTTAATGCATTTGTAGATGCAAAACTTTATTATAGATGTAGTAAAGTAGGCAAAAAAGCAAGGAAAATTTTACTAAAATTTGTAACATGTACTATGAAGTACATCCTGAAAAACAAATGGTGCTGATCTTTTTAGATGTGCGGAAAGCATTTGATAATGTAAATTGGCAATTTATACTATTACAATTGAAGTATATGGACTTTGGTGAAAGATTTATTAATATGATTAAGGATCTAAATATGATCTAAACAAACTGCAAAAGTGGAGACTTCCGGTTTGCCAGGCTTCGGCGGCGGCAGGGATTTGCGATCCTGCGCGATCTCTGTTGCGCTAGCTGTCTTGGTGCCTCCGATCCCGACGGGTCTGGAGGTTAAGGCTGCCCCGTAGAGGCAGCCGAAGACAGGGGGGATCTGGATAGGGGTTTGGGGGTATCGCAGACCCCCTCCCCAGCCGGCAAAAACCCCTTTCTCAAGGCGGTGGAGCGGCGGTCTGTAATGGCCGCCACAAAGAAGCCGGCAGCTGGACAAGATTGTGCAGGAGGAAGAAGGAGAAAGTTTTGAAGTGAAAGTTCTTTGGCTGAACCGGGATCTTAAGATACATTTAACATCCTGAAAACCACGATTTTTTGAACGATACATTGTTTCCAGAGGAGATTTTTAAAGCGGCAAATGGAAGTGCTGAAAGGGAAAGTTTACTCTCCCTCTCCTACGGAGTTAACTAATGGACATTGAAAAACCTGCTTTTTGATAGAAGGTAAAAATTTAAAGCTCTTTGTTACAAGTGGGAAGGGAGAGGACTAAAAAAAAATTTATATTAAGATCTTGTTGGAGGAGATGCCTTGAAGATTTTGAGACTGGAAGTTAATTGTAATAAGGCTTTAAAATACAGACTGGGTTTTTTCTTTTAATTGATATTACCCCAGGAAGAGAAACTGCAAAGGGAAGGACTTTGTGCTCTGTTTGAACTGCTTGATGACTCTGGGACTTTGGGGAACTGTTTTAAGTTTTGAAACATCTTGGTTGTTTTAACAAGAAGAAGAGGAAAAAGAAAAAGAAGAAGAAAAGGTTTATAATGGCTTTACCTGTTGATGAACTAAGAAAGGAATATGGAAAAATAAAGAAAGAAGGCAAGGATGCTTTGGGAGAGGCCTTTAATTTTTCAGAAATGGCGCTTGCTATTTATCAGCAAACACAACAACAGATGGAGGAGGAGGAGGAGGAGGAGGAGGAGGAGGAGGAGGAGGAGGAGGAGGAGGAGGAGGAGGAGAAGAAGAAGAGGAAGAAGAAGAAGAAGAAGAAGAAGAAGAAGAAGAAGAAGAAGAAGAAGAAGAAGAAGAAGAAGAAGAAGAAGAAGCAGCAGCCATCTTTAATGAATCAAAAAGTTTGATTAAGAAAGAAAAGAGAAAGAGAGGAAGGAAAATGAAGGACTTAAGACCTAGAAAAACACCCAAGAAAGAGAAAAATAAGATGCAAAATCAATACAATGTTAGAAAGCAAAAGAAAAGAGGAATACAACAGAGAGGGGAAGCTCAAAAGGCGGTGGTTAGGAGAGGGGGTGGTAAAAAGGCTAGGCGGGATAAGAAGGGAAGGGGAAAGGGGAAAAAAAGCCACAAAGGTATGAAACAAGATGGGAAAAAGCAAATTATTTTTAGGGATAAAGGGTAATGTATAATTTTTATTAAAAAAAAAGATTCTGCAAAGTACATATGATAGCATTGTAATACTTGTATTAGAAATAGAAAATTAGAATTTTATAAGATCTAATAAAAGATTAAAATATTAAAATGCTTAATAATGATAGATTTTAAGATTTAATAAAATATTAAAGGGAACGTTTAAAATATTTAGTTTAATTATAGAGTTTAATTGGCTATTGTGTTGATGTTATTATAAACTTATTATTGCAGCATCTGTCTTTGAAATAGACAATTGGAATGTTATAAGATTTAATAAATTAAAATATTAAAATGTTTAAGATTTAATGATAGATTTTAATATTTAATTATGTACTTAATTATTTTATAGATTTACTATTCTCTCTTTTTCTTAAAATTTAGTAGGTAGAATGTACTAAGCAGAATCAGATTGGGATCTAGGTGTTATTTTAAATGTCAATTTAGGGGATCGATAGAAAGGCATCATACTTCGAGTAGTGATTCCAGGAGAAATCTTTTTTTTTATTATAGAGAATGAGATAAATGGATAATTGGAAAAGAATGGACAAAAGATACAAGTATAATGATTTAAAGTAAGATGAAATAAATAAAATAGAATTAAGAAGAGTGAAAAGCGGGGAGAAGTTATATAGAAGATATAGAATGGTAAATAAGATAGGTAATGGTATATAAGATGAGCATGAATTTAATTGAAGTCCATATAAAGAGAGGTAATCTGGGGCCAAGCCACTTTCTAAAAAGAAGTTTTATGTTTTTGTGTTTTGTGTGTCTATGTTTGATTGAGAGTTAATAAAACCTTGGAGGAATGTCAGATGAGAATAATTGTAAATAAGTCAGAGGGAAATACAAATATGATGAGTATAAAATAGATAAATATAGAAAAGAAATGTAATTGAATAAGAGTATGGAAATGGGATAAATTAGAATTATGGGTATAAAATAATGTTTTATTTGCCCTGTAAAGATTTACAATGGAAAGAGGTTTTATGTTTTTAATGTTTAATGATGTTTTGTTTGTCTTTAAAATTAATAAAATTTGTTTCAAAAAAAAACTGCAAAAGTGATGGTAAATGGAGACATGACTGAGAATTTCAAGACAAAGAAAGGCACAAGACAAGAATGCCCATTGTCCCCTTTACTATTTATATTGACATTGGAAGTGTTAAATAGAAATATCAGACAAGATATAGAAATAAAAGGTATGAAAATTAATAAAAAACTATAGAAGAATATTGAAAATAAAGAGAAAACCAAAATACTAATTAAAAACATCACAGATAAACAGAAAAAAGAATCGAAGAAGATAGATAGTCAGATAGTTAAAAAAGTAAAATACTTAGGAATCCAACTAACAGCAAGATGTGCAACAATTAAGGAAGATAACTATATTAAACTAATTTTAGTTTACTTTAGTTTATTGTCAATGCACTTTGTACAATGAAAGTAAATGCCATCATCAGTGTACATCATACATAAGAACACTATAAAAATAAAACAAAAACACACATCCTTCACATTCTATACAATTGAATTGAGAACCTGATACTGCATTAGTATTACAGTATGTAGTAGAATTCAATATAGTTACTGCAGTGGGAGAGAAGCTGTTTTTTAGCCTATTTGTCCTTATTTTCATTGTCCTGTACCATCTGCCAGATGGTAATAGTTCAAAAAAGGGTGCCCAGGATGAGATGGATCTTTAAGAATGTTTTGAGCTTCCTTAAGGCAGCGGGAGCTATAAAGCTCTTCCAAGGAGGGGAGAGGGCAACCAACGATCCTCTGGATAATGATGTTAACCCTCTGGAGCGCTTTCCTATCTGCCACTGTGCAATTGGCAAACTATACACAGGTGCAATAAGTTAAAATAATCTCTTTAATGCAACAGTAAATTGTCCCCAACAATTTTTCTTTCAGTTGTTGTTTTCTGAGAAGTCTTAGGTAGTATAATCTCTGCTGGGCCCTTTTGTCCAGTGCTGCAATGTGAGCATCCCAGGTCAGGTCCTCTTTTATGATAACACCCAAAAACTTAAAACTGGTCACTTGCTCCACTTGGTGTGCTCCACTAAGTCAGTGGGTAAGATGTCACAATTTGTGTTCTCAAAGCAATCCTGAAATTGTTGGGAAGCATCCTCTGGCCAAGATTTCACCATCTTTATTACAAGCAGAGCCTGTCTCCTGAGGGGGATGTATGCTGGTGCTAAAAGCAGTGACATATGGTCTGATTGTCCCAAATGTGGTAATTGTATAACCCTGTAGCCATGTTTAATGTTGATATATACTTTGTCCAATATGTTTGCTCCTCTAGTGGCACATTTAACATGCTGATATAATTTAGGGAGCATTGCTTTTAAATCAGCCTGATTAAAGTCCCCCGCTTTAATATATACAGCATCAGGATACTTATTCTGCTGATTATTAACGATGTTGTGCAAGAATCCCAAAGCTATGGTAATATTGGTATCAGGTGGGATATAGACTGCAGCAATCAAAACCATGTTGAACTCCTGTAGAAGATATATAGGTCTACATTTAAGAGTCATATACTCCAGGTCCATGGAGCAGTGGCTATCTATAGTCTTTATATTGACACACCAGGTTTTGTTCACATAAAGGATTAAACCTCTCCCTTTGCTCTTACCAGATTCTATATTCCTGTCCTGCCGGTGAGCTATGTAGCCAACAGCTGCATCCGGAATGAGTGATTGAAGTCTGTGATTAACAAAACACAGCAGTCTTTGCAGTCTGTAGCCTTGATTTGTCCATTTTGTTAGTAAGAGATATTTCATTGGTAAGAAATATATTTGGAACTGAAGGCTTGTGTGGAAACTTACTCAGCTTGGGTAAGTAATGCAACAAATCAAATTAGATCTAGAAAAGCAGAAAAACTTGCAGCTATCACTGATAGGAAGAATAGCTACCATAAAAATGAATATCTTGCCAAGATTACTATTTTTGTTCCAAACAATTCCGATAAAGCTGGAAAAAAAATACTTTGAGGAGTTAAATAAAATAATGTCAAAATAAATTTGGCAAGGGAAAAAAGCAAGAATAAGTTTAAAAATGTTACAAGCTTCTAAAAACAAAGGGTTTTTTTGGTTGCCTGACTTGGAGCTATACTACCGGGCCTCTGTACTTACATGGCTGAAAAAGAATGGATACATTTAGAATAGAATGGAATGGAATGGAATGGAATGGAATGGAATGGAATGGAATGAAATAGAATAGAATAGAATAGAATAGAATAGAATAGAATAGAATAGAATAGAATAGAATAGAATAGAATAACAGAGTTGGAAGGGACCTGAGAAGTCTTCTAGTCCAACCACTGCTTAAACAGGAAACCCTACACCACTTCATACAAATGGTTATTCAACAGCTTTCTAAAAACTTCCAGGGTTGGAGCATTCACAGCTTCTGGAGGCAAGTTGTTCCACTGATTAATTATTCTAACTATCAGAAATTTCTTTTTAGCTCTAAGTTGCTTCTCTCCTTGATTAGTTTCCACCCATTACTTCTTGTTCTGCCCTCAGGTGCTCTGGAGAATAGTTTGACACCCTCGTCTTTGTGGCAGCCCCTGAGATACTGGAACACTGCTATCATGTCTCTCCTAGTCCTTCTTTTCATTAGATTAGACATAGCCAGTTCCTGCAACTGTTCTTCATGTTTTAGCCTCCAGTCCCCTAATCATCTTTGTTGCTCTTCTCTGCACTCTTTCTAGTCTCAACATCTTTTTTACATTCTAGCGACCAAAACTGAATGCAGTATTCCAAGTGTGGCCTTACCGAGGTATATAGTAATAACACTTCATGTGATCTTGATTCTATCCCTGTATTTATGCAGCCTAGAACTGTGTTGGCTTTTTTGGCAGTTGCTGCACACTGTTGGCTCATATTTAAATGGTTGTCCACTAGGATTCTGAGATCCCTCTCATAGTTACTACTATTAAGCAAGGTACTGTGCCTGTGCATTTGATTTTTCTTGCCTAAATGTAGAACCTTATTTTTTTCATCAATGAATTTCATTTTGTTAGATAGCGCCCAATGTTCAAGTCTGTCAAGATCCTTCTGTATCTTAAAGCCTATCTTCTTGAGTGTTGGTGTCAGATCCATGTATCTGTCATTTCTTCAGTGGAAGAAGAAAAAAAAAGGGGGGGAGGCTGATAAAGAAATCCTTTCTTGATGTAGCCTGAATATATTTAATCTTATATCGAATTTGTATAACCCACACATGATACGATGGAGGGAAAAAAGCTAGATGGCCAGAACCATCACCTCTGAGAGGCACAACCAGGAGATGAGAAAGTCATAAAAATTCCACAGTGAGATTGTACTTTGGGAATCTCTTGAATAGTTCGTTCTATAAAAGGGGGGAATTAGGTATGTTCTGGGAAACTGTGAAAAGATCATTCCTTACAAGAGGGGTGGGGAGGAATTAACATACTGGCTTTTGTTTCACTAAATACACATCGAGGTAAGGAGGGGTTCTAAACTCCCTTATGTATCCCTGTATGCCTGAGACCTCAGACGCTGCTTTGAACTCCTACAGGAATTGTCTCATCTCAATAAAGAATTCCTTTGTGATACTTTGGATACATTTTCAGAAGTTCATTCTAGTTGAGTGAATGGGAAAAGTTCTGTTGCCTGACAGTTGGCTATTCCTGCCAGCTTGGTGTCGTCTGCAAATTTTATGAGCTCCTCCTCTACCTCCTTGCCCAAGTCATTGATTAAGATGTTGAAGAGTACTGGGCCTAAAACAGAGCCTTGGGGTATTCCACTGTATGCTTCCCTCCATGTAGATGCAGTTCCATTGAGGACTACACGTTGAGTGTGGTTGGTCAGCCAATTACGAATCCATCTGATAATGATGCTGTCTAACCCACATTTTTCTACTTTATCTAGTAGTAGGTTATGATCTACTTTATCTTACTTTGCTTACTGAAGTCCAAGTAAATTATATCAACAGCATTCCTCTGGTCAACTAATTTTGTTACTTTGTCAAAGTATGCAATAAGATTAGCCTGGCATGATCCGTTTTTAACAAATCCATGTTGGCTTTTGGTTATTACTTTGTTTGCTTCTAGGTGTTTACTGATTCGTTGCTTGATTATCTTTTCCAGAATCTTCCCTAGTATTGAGGTCAGGGTGATATGTCTGTAGTTTCCTGGATCTATTTTTTTTTCTTTTTGGAAGATGGGAACTACATCTGCTCTTTTCCAGTCCTCTGGCAGTTCCCTGGTGCTCCAGGATCTTTGAAAGATATAGTTCAGTGTTTCTGAGATCTTGTCTGCCAGTTCTTTCAGAACCTTGAGGTATAATCCATCCTGTTGATTTCAACTCGTCTAGGGTAGACAGGTGTTCACTTATCATTTTCTTCCCTATTTTAACTTGTCTTCCTAATCTGTTTTTTGTGGTGCTGTTTTTGATAAGTTGGACTGTTTTTTCCCTTTGTATAAAGACAGGTGCAAAAAACAAGTTAAGTAGTTCTGCTTTCTCCCTGTTGCTTGTCACCTTCTTGCCACTTTCACAGCAAAGGACCTATTGTTTCCTTGACTTTTTTCTTATTTTAAACATGTTTTTTCTTGTTTTTAACATTTGAGACATAGACAAGGTTATTGATTTTGGAGGGACATGATTTGCAATTGGGGTGGCTTGCCTTTTTATAGTATGGGAAAAGCAAAATACAGATACTTTCAAAGACATTAGAAATGCTTTATTATTAGTATGGGCAAAAATTAAAGAAAACATTATATGAAAATACCAGTCTGGCTTTCCATGTTGGAGGCACTAATACATCCAACAATGCCAATCTGGAAAAAAATTACAAGATATAAAGACTGAAATGAAAAGGGGGAACTTAAAACTAACCAAGAACTGAAAAGTCAAGGGATTGATTTAGCATGGTGGCCGTATGTAAAAATACAATCAAGGTATGAGAAAGACACTAAAATGTATGGTTTCTATAAAGAACTAACAGAACTACATCAGATACTAATAGGAACAGATGAAAATTAATTTAAAAAATCTATGGCTATCTACTGAGTATGGGATAAAATTTTTGGTTATACTATAGCTAAATGTTGGAAATGTAATCAGATACTGGGTTTGTATTTTCATATGTGGTGGACATGCACAAAGCCAGAAATATATTGGACAAAAATACATACTTGGTTCGAAAAAATGGTTAAACAACATATAGATTTAAAACCAGAAATATTTGTGTTCAGTATCTTACCAGAAAAATACAACAAAGGAAATATATATTTAATTTTATCTGTGTAAACTGCGGCCAGAATTGTGATTGCACAACAGTGGAAAAACAGAGGTCCTTACAGATGAAAGTGTAATAAAAAAAAATATTAGTATGTGTAGAAATAGAGAAAGATTTCAAATTAAGGAGAAGGAAGAAACAATTCTTTTCAACATTGGATTTGTTTTATCAATGACTAACTAATAGAAACAGAACTTTCTTAGGACAGGGGTGTCAAACTCAAGGCCCGTGGGCCACATCCAGCCCACAGGGTACTTAGGTCTGGCCCGCAGGGCCAATCTGGAAATAGTAAAGGAGCAGCCTCTGCCTCTGCTAGCAAAAAAGGGGCATGGGCAGGGTGGGGGCACACACCCCTCTGCAACCAATTTTAGCCTCCAGAGTTGCCCACAAGAACTTCCAGGCTTAAAATGGGGCCTCCAGAGTTGCCCGGGAGGCATTCCAGGCCCAAAACAGAGCCTGCAGAGTAGCAGAGAAGGCCTTCCAGGCCCAAAACAGAGTCTCCGGAGTTGCCCAGGAGGCCTTCCAGGCCCAAAATGAGACCTCTGGAGGGCTGCAGGAGGCTGTCCTTGACTCAGAAGTTTATAACAGGGAGGAAAACTAAAATATTTTACCTTTCAGGCTTGTAGGGTTATGCTACTGTAGCCTATGTCAACAATTTTGTAGTTCTACTCTTCCTATGGAGTCAGTTTCTTGATCTGGTGTCTCTTTTTCTCATAAGGTGATCAAGTAGATGAGGTAAGTATTAAAAAAACAAAATCACAGAAATGTATGTTTCCCTATTTTTATAAGTTTATAAAAACATGTCTGCGAAGGTGCCATGCTCCTGCACCTTCCAGCTTGCCTTTCCTGGCCTGGTTCTTCCTTGATGGCTGCGGGCTGTAGGGACGGCCCGGGGCAGGAAAAGTACCGGCTGGTGATGGTGGGAGGGGGCAGAGTGGGCAAGTCTGCACTCATCATCCAGTTCAGAGGCCCAGAATGGGGCGGCAGGGACAGCATCAGTTTTCTCATCTCTCTCGGCACTCTGCTCTGCTAAGGGTGGGGTGCAGCGCAACGGTCAGGTGCCCGGAGCCCTTTCCTCTTCCTCTGACCTGGCTCGCTGCTGGTGGGTGGGTGGGTGCTTCCTCGGGAGATGCCCTTGCCCTGTGGGGAGAGCCAAGCATGTGTGCACTCCGGGAGAGGCTTTGAGGCCTGGAGGGAGGGACCCTTCTCTGTTTGGAAGCAGCGAGAAAAACCTGGAGCTTAGCTTTGGAGAAATCCTCTTGTGTGGAGGCCAAGGGGGGTTGCCTGGTTATTAGCAGCCCATCTTCCTCGGTGCTCTTTTGGTCTGGGAATCCTACCTTCATTGCGGGCTTTTTGTGGGACCGATGGGAACCCCAGATTGAGTTGAGCTGAGATCGAGGAAGGCACAGGCAACAGAAGACGCAAGCTGCTGCCTTTGAAAAGCGCTGCTTTCTGTTGCCTGTGCCTTTCCTGATCTCTTTTGCCCCAGTGAGAGCTGTTTCTGCTCCCTTTCTTTTCCTGTGCCTTCCCATGGCAGCAATGGCTGGGGCCGTGCAGCGGGGGCAGCAGAGACATCAGGGATGCAACCCCACTCAGCAAGCCGGGCCTGGAGGAATGCAGAGAGTTGCGGGCCAGAGAGTCAGAAGACATACTCCAACATCTCTCAGGGAGTTCTCTTGTGCAGGATGAGAGGGACGAGAAAACTGATGACGATGCCCCATTCTGTGCCTCTGAACTGAATGGTGAGCGCAGACATGCCTACTCCGACCCCTTCCACCACCACCACCACCAGTCGGTACTTTTCCTGCCCCTGGTCGTCCCTACAGCCATGGCTATCGAGGAAAAGGCCAGGCCAGGAGAGACAAGCTGGAAGGTGCAGGAGCACCATGCAAATGCAAGTAGTGCAGCACTCCTGCACGTTCCAGCCATTTCCATCACTGCTTCAGCCTGCCTGTACTGTCAGCCCCCTCTTGCTGCAACAGCACCAATACCTGGCCAGCGAGGGCTGAGCTGCTTTTTGCACATTGTGCCACCCACAAATTTGCACATTACAGGTGCCAGCCCTGCACAGCAGAGATTTTCAACCCCACCAGAGGCCAGTCCCACATTCCAGTGTTTCAGTAGTCACAAGACTGGCCCTTTGGTTATCACGGAGAAGCTCATCCATGGCAGGCCAGTGCAAAGACTAGTCCTGTGACTACTGCAGCTCTGGAATATGGGACTGACTTTCCCACCAACATCAGCAAGCCACCATCAGTCAAAATTCATATTAGTGGTCCGCAGGATTTGAAATTATGAGTTTGGTGGTCCCTGAGGTCCAAAAGGTTGGTGTCCTCTTTTCTAGATTAAACAGGGTGGGGTGTTCCATGTTCCATCTGTTAAATATTGCCATTTCATTGGATCTCAGAGGCACACTTTTTTATTAGCTGCCACTACCCTTTGGAACAGTTTCTCAGCAGAAATCAGAGGGATCCCTACTCTTTTAGTCTTGGCAAGAGCTGTGAAGACCTAGTTCATTTTCCAAGCATTGGACTAAGAAGCCAATTGAGTTGTGACATTATTTAGTTTGGTATGGGGGTGAGGGGCTGGCTGGTTGATTTGATTTTAACTGTTTTATGTATTGTTGCGAGACACCTAGAGTCATTTGAAGATATGACAGCCATATAAATGCATTATATAAATAAATATTTCAGTAATTGCCATTACAAGCAAATTAATTCTTCTTCATCTTGCTGACTCACATACCTATCTTTTTTGAAGAGAATCTAATTGCCATTAGATGATAGTATAATGCCTCTTCAAGAACTGTGGCTGTCTGAATACTGAGGCCAGTCTAAACTGCTGAGTGATGGGTATGTAGAAGAGAATAGCTGTCAATGCTGTCAACTGAGCTGCTTGTCCAACTCAGAGTAGCACTTGATAGTTCACACAATCAATTTAGATCAATGGTGGAATTCAATTTTTTTTATACTGGTTCTATGGGTGTGACTTGATAAGTGTGGCAGGGGAAAGGTACTGTAAAATTTCCAGTCAGAGGTGGTATTTGCCAGTTCTCCAAACTATTTAAAATTTTTGCTCCCAGTTCTCCAGAACTGGCCAGCACCTGAATACCACCTCTGATTTAGATTAATAGTGGGGAAAATACTCCCCTTCACAGGCTTTGGAAGCCAAAGAAAAATATTTTTCTGAGGAAATAGTGTAATATAATTTATATAAAAATAATGGACCTCCAAAGAATGAAGCAATGTTTCTAATGCTATTGGAAGTTGAGGAAAAGAGAAATATGACATTCTGATTCAAAACTGTTTTTTGAATTTTGCAATTATCTGGGTGATGGATAATTTGTCTCTTCGAAACATAATTGGTGGTCTCTTTGTAAGGGATGGTGTAGTTCAGCTAATTAGCCGATCTTCAGAAAGGTTACCTTCTTACAAAAGAAGGTGAATCAGGGCAGCAACCAAGAGAGTTGACATATAAAAAAAGGAAAGGAAATGATCCAGTCCAGAAGATATCCATGGTGGAGATATCCAAGGATACAGGTACCTAGCCTTCTATGAAATGATTTATACTAGCGAGTAAAAACAAGAATTACCCAGCAAAAGAAAAAAGGAGCAGTTATAACCTAAAACTTTATTGAAAAGAGATCAAAACCCCCAGTTTCCAACATAAGGACAATGGACTAGATATTGTATCAGGTCAAACTGCTGTCCCCATGTGAAATTTGAACTTGCCTTCTAAACTGAACTGAACTTGCCTTTAGAAGTTGTGGGTGATGCATCACTTAAGATTTTTAGGAACAGACTGGACAATCATTTATCTGAAATTACAGGTAGTCCTTGACTTACAACAGTTTGCTTAGTGACCGTTCAAAGTTACAACCGCACTGAAAAAGTGATTTATGACCATTTTTCACACTTATGACCATCACAGCATCCCCATGGTCATGTGATTTACATTTGGATGTTTGGCAAGTAGTTCATATTTATGACAGTTGCAGTGTACCAGGGTTATGTGATCACCTTGTGACTTTCTGACAAGCAAAGTCAATGGGAAAGCCAGGTTCACTTAACCATGTTATTAATTTAACAACTGCAGCGATTCACTTAACAAATGTGGCAAGAAAAGTCATAAACTGGGGCAAAATCCACTTAACAAATTTCTCACTTAGCAACATAAATTTTGGGTCAATTGTGGTCATAAGTTGAGGATTACCTATATATAGAATCTCCTGTTTGAGCAGGGACTTGGACCAGATCTCCAAGATCCCTTCAAGCTTTATTCCAATTGATTTAAATGTTAAAATGAGTTTATTTACCTGTTCAACTTTTTAGAAATCAATATAATTTGCTCATCGCTCAAAGAATGATTCTAGAGTCAAATCCTCCAAGAGATAAAATGGAAGAAATTAAGTATTAGTGAAAGATTAGCTCATTAGTTCATGCTTCTGGTGTGGTATATTTGCCAATGCTTTATTTAAACTAAATTTATATATCATTGTTTGCATGACCTCTGTAGATATCATACACTAAATTGGATATTGGATTTTTTAACAAATCGTCCACAAAGAGTTAAACTGAATGATTATATTTCTACTGTCAAGACACTTAGCATTGGTACTCCGCAAGGTTGTGTCCTTAGTCCACTACTGTTCTCCATTTATTCATCTGATTGCACAAATAAACATCCCAACAATAAGATAATAAAATTTGCAGACGATACTACGCTTGTAGGACTTATTTCTGGGGATGATGAATCTGCATATCGGGATGAGGTATTACAGCTATCCCACTGGTGCAAAAATAATAATCTTCTATTTAACATTAAGAAGACCAAGGAGCACACTTCCGGTTGTAAGGCTTCGGCAGCAGCAGGAATCCACTTCTCTGCGGGTCCCTGCTGCGCTCGCCGTCAAGGTACCCCCGATCCAACTGGATTTGGGGGTTGTCGCTGCCCTGAAGGGGCAGCGGAAGACAGAGGAGATCCGGGCAGGGGTCTGGGGTCATCGCACCCCCCTTTCCCAGCCAGCTAGACTCCTTTTTCCCGAGACGGATGAGCGGCTGTCTCCATGGCAGCCATAAAGGATTCTTCAACTGGATAAGTTTGCGCAGGAGGAAGTCTTAGAAGGAGAAGTTTTCTTGGCTAAACCACGACATTATGTTACTTTTAAAACACCCTGGAAACCTGACTTTGGATTGATTCATTTGTTTCCAAAAGAATCTGTTACATCGGCGAAAGTGCTGAAGGAAAGTTCACTCCCCCTCCCTACGGAGAAAGCAAAGGAGCACAGAAAAACTTGCTCTCTAAAGGTAAAAATAAGCTCTTTGTTATAAGTGGGAAGGGGAGGACTAAAAAAAAAAATTTTTTTTTAAACTTTGCTGGAGGAGACGCCTTGAAGATTACAAGACCATTAATTAATGGTAATACGGCTTTTAAAATATATCTGGGATTTTGCCTCTGGAGAAAAAACTGTAAAGAGGAGAAGAGGAAAAAAGTTTTGTTTGTTTGGATTGTTTGATAACTCTGACATTTGGAAACTACTTCAAGATTGAAAGCATCTGGGTTGTTTGTTTTTTTTAAAAAAAACATATAATGGTACCACCGGTTGATGAACTGAAAATGGAATATGAAAAATTAAAAGAAAGACAACAAAGTGGCAAGGATTCTCTGGGAGCTGCCTTCCATTTTTTAGAAATGGCGGTTTCTATGTACCAGCAAACACTGGAGGAAGGAGAAGGAGAAGAAGAAGAAGAAAAGGAAGAAGCCATCTTTAATGGACTAAAAAGTTTGATTAAGAAAGAAAATGGGAAGGAGGAAGGGAAAAGGAGAATTTAAGATTTAATAAAACAACCAAGAAAAAGAAAAATAGGGTGAAAAGAAGGTACAATGTTAGAAAGCAATTGAAAAGAGAATTACAACAGAGAGGGAAACTAAAAAGGGGAGAGGAGAGGAGGGGGCAAAAAGACCAGATTGGAGAAGAAAGGGAGGAAAAAGAAAAAAAAGCCACGGGTTAGGACAAGATTTTTTAAAAAAGTTTTTTTTTTAGAGATGAAGGATGATAGATAGCTTATAATTAAAGAAGATTCTGCAAGAGTGCATAAGATAGTATTGTAGTATTTGTATTTGGAACAGTTTATTGGAATATTTAATGAAATATTAATATTTAATAATGATGGATGTTGATATTTGATTAAATATTAGGAGACTTGTTAAATGATTAATGCTTAGTTAAAGTTTAATTTGTTAGTGTTTTAATATTATTATAACTTTAGTATTTTATTTTTTCTATTCTAAAACAATGTACTTATCAAAAAGAAGACCAAGGAGGTTATAGTGGACTATAGGAAAAAAAGAGCAGACATTCAGCCACTGTATATAGAGGGAGTTCGTGTGGAACAGGTGGTTGAATGTAAGTATCTCAGGACCATCATTACAAATGACCTGACCTGGAGTGCAAACACCGCTGCTTTAATTAGGAAGGCACAATAACGGTTGTATTTACTAAGGATTCTTAGGAAACAACAACTGGCTGAGAGTCTATTGACTACCTTCTATCGGAGCTCAATTGAGAGTATATTATCCTACTGTCTCTGTGTATGGCTCTCGAGCTGCACAGTGGCAGAGAAAAAGGCAATTCAGAGGGTGATTAAGATGGCCCAAAACATCATTGGCTGCTCACTCCCCTCTTTGGGAGAACTGTATAGGAATAGATGTAAGAGGAAGATATTTAATATATTGAATGACTCCTCTCATCCGGGACATCAGCTCTTTGAACTATTACCATCGAGAAGGAGATTCAGGGTATTAAGAACAAGGACGACTAGATTTAAGAACAGTTTTTATCCAAGTGCAGTTTTGAGTTTGAATGCAGGGTCATAAGATTTTTGTGGAATTTAATGGCTGAGAGTAATGGGGTATTTACATTTTTAAATTGTATAGAGATTATTGTATGGTTTGTTGTGTTTAGTTTTATTTTTCTTTCAATGGTGTGGTCCAGTTTTACTTGTGGAAGAGCACCTCATTTCGTTGCACCCGCTTGCGAGTGTAATGACAAATAAATTCTTCTTCTTCTTCTTCTTTTCTTCTTCTTCTTCTTCTAAATAATGGCTGAGAAAAATGAACAACTTCTGATGAGCTAAATGAAACAATATAGGTGGCAAATAGAATTAATTAAGTCCTTTATGGTTTTTGCTAGATTTCTGTTCAGTGGAGAAATGAACAAAACATTTAAAGAGGAGTCTATTCCAATTTAAAAGGAGATGTCAGTTCAGAGAGATCAGCATCTCCAGAAACTGCAGTCTGTCCTATCTTTGAATGGATTGCCTGGATGAAGACAGTGTAATGGATTAATGGATGAAGAGCTGGTTCAGAGAGATCAGCATGGTTCCACTGGAGTTCTGTCGTTCTATGACTACAGACAAAATCTGAGATTAAGTGGCTTTAGGAGATACAGTTCTAACTGAGGAGAATCCAGCAGTCTTTGGACAAGGGATTCAATCTTTCAGCCATGCTGGGTTGAAACTCAGCTACAATGTTAATATCTAGAAGAGAGAAGAATCTTTCAAAAGCTGTCATATTATATCATGTCTGCCACTTTTAAGGCTTGTTGCCAGATAGAGGCTCATAAATTATTATGTATTGTTTGGCATTTACCAATGGGAAAACGCACTGTTTATACCCATAAGAGTTGGGGGGAGTTTGTTCCTACAATGCTGGCATCAAGGAAATTAGTTGAAGGCTGAAAACCTATATATTAGAATAATGTTTCCAGAAATGTAGGGGGACAACTCTGAAGGGTTTTGAAAACAATTAAACAAAAATTAAAAATTAGAAAGGAAAATAAAGAATTCCAATTGAAGTGGGACAATCAGTTCAAGAAAAAAACATGGTATTGCTTTGGCAGTGAAAAAAACCACTAGGTTCAATTGAGAATCATTTTAGGGATAGTAAGACAGAGGCAAGACACAGATAAACCTGAAGCAACCATTTTTATTAACTAATTTGACTATTTATAAAGAACTTGCTCACCTGATTTTATGATAGTTAGGGAAAAATATTTTTTGATGGAGGCCAGAGAAAAAAGCCAAGAACAGACCAAGTTTACATAATTCAAATGAATAGTTCTAAATAACAATACCTATCAATTCCAGGGCTCTGATGGGAAATGAATCACTCTTATATATTGGGACACTAGTAGCCTTCTGAAATAAAAAAATAATGTGGGCATGCTTGCTTATGGAGACCTCCTAATTTGTGTAAGAATCCCACAGAAGACGTAACAAATTTGAAATCTGCCACAAACATGAAACAACTGGAATACTATCGAAAGCCTTTCGGGAAGGTCACAATCAAACAAACTAAAATAGGCATAAAAATTCCCTGGAAAAGCATTGAAAAAGTTTGTTTCTAAGGCCTGTTATACGTGCACATGGTGCAATTATTTTTTTTAAATAGCCTCTTACCTTTTCTGTGAAAGGTTACTATTTCATCTTTAGATAACTTGTTCTGTTAAGATATTTTGACAAGAACGAACAATTATTTGGCCAATTGTATATGTGATTATCCTATGCATGAGTATGTTGTGTGTATTTTTCAGCATTCACACATATATTTTATGTCTTGAAATATGGCTTTACATAAATTCTTCATTGCATTTTTCTAGCATCCCAAGAAACTATAATAAACAAAAAAAAATCTTCTCTTTCAATCAATACAATCCCTTAAGAGACTATGCTTCAGGACATTCACATAAAATATTAGCTATATATATTTGCAGGAGAAAAACTGAAGTAGCATGGCATTCAGTCAATTTTCAATTACTTTCAGCATCTCTATATGATAGGATGCACATTAACAATCAACAGTATAACGATATAGAGGCTAGAAGCATCCAAAGATGCAAATGAATTGTTTTAATTATAATATACAAATGACTCTTTTGTCCTTATGCAACAGAGTGTAAAATACATGAAAATGCACTTTATGATGTGACTTTTGGACTAATTTTTATAAGAATTTTTGTGAAAATATTTAACCATATTATTAAAGTCACATAAGGTTGGACACCAACCCAATTTTATTTGAGTACACTGAAAGAAAAAGTGTTTTAAGACAGATTATTCCATTGGTTTCATGATCAGTCTTAATTTGGCTCTGAATCATTGTACATTTATTAAACATAATGGAATATACAGTAATCTCTGTTATAAATTATATATTTCAGTTATCAATGTATAAGTTACATGTAGTATGTTCTGTTTTCCTGTCATTGAGAATAACTTTTCTCAGCGCATCCCAGAGGTGGGTTATCCCTTTTCTTTTCTGCAGTCCCCATACCCATTCCTAAATTTATTCGAGAAAACAGAAGCAAGAGACAGCTTTATGTGAATGTACCTGTAATCTTCAAGGCCATTAAGCACACATCCTATATCCATTAATTCAGAGGCAATAGCACGAAAACTTGAATTTAAGTTCTTTTTCTAATAATAATTTTTATTAAAAAACAAAATTGCAACAATGAAATTAAAATTACAAAATGATAAAACAATATAAAGAAAAAAATTGGAGAAGAAAAAATAAGGCTAAAGTAAAGAAAATACAAAGAAATAAATAAGTTTCTCCCTTCATCACAAGCATAAACAATTTTAACAACTGTTGAGGTAATTCCCCGTTAGGAGAATGAGCGCATACAGGGAGACGTAGTGAGAGTAGCGAAGAATAACACACACAGCACACAGATATACTGTATGGTAAAATGTAGGTTTTTACTTCTAATAAACGTTTAAACAAAGTCCAAACAAGCAGTCCAAGTCATTCACGGTTAAAGCAGTCAGTTTTTAGTCCAGGGATAATCCAAATAACAAAGTCCAGTATCATAAACAGTTCAGTAACAGACTTACATCAAATCCAAGACTAACAATGATCAGTCAATAGTCAATGCAGGAACGGCAACACTCTCCAGAAAAGGACAACAGACCAGAACTAAAAAATCCAGGTTTCTGGCTCCATCTTATGGCCGTTTAAGGAACCATACCCAATTACAGCTTTAGCATTCTCTTAAAGAGACAGTACTAAAATGTTTATCCTGGTTTATATATTTTCCAACCCAACTAACTGTTAGGTGACTTACATTCCTAACATTCTCCCCTTTGGGTAGGACAATATATACAACCTTACATTCTAAGTCCATAATCCTCACAGCAAACCTTATGCTTTACAGAGCCTTGGGCTTCTGTAAAATGGTCTGCGATGTTATTTTCTGACATACGGTATTCCAGCTTAATCATCTTACTTTGCACACATTGTCTCACATTTAAATATCTTAAATCAGTATGTCTTGTTCTTGTCTTTATAGCAATATTTGAAACCATCTGTATTGCTGATTGGTTGTCTTCATAAACAACAATAGAATCTGTTACATCAATTCCCATGTCAATCAATAGTTGCTTATAATAAACTAAATCCGTACATAATAAAGACAAACATGAGAATTCAGCCTTCATTGTTGACAAACTTAGATGTTTCTGTCGAATAGACCTCCATCCAATCAACACTTTATAATACTACAATACCTGATGTAGATTTACGTGTATTTATGTCTGTAGCAAAACTTGCATCAGCATATGCAGTTAAACTCAGTTCATCCTTAGGATCCAAATACAATGCATAATGCATTGTTTGTTTCAGATATCTTAACACACGCTTAGCAGCTTGCCAGTGCCTTTCAGTCGGCTCATTGTTAAATCTAGCTAATTGATTAACACAGTATGCTATATCTGGCCTTGACCAATTACTGAGATAAGATAAACTACCAATCAAGGACTGATAAATGTTCTTATCAAAAATAGGACTTTGAACATCACTATGGCTAAATTCCTGGCTCATTGGTGTTTTAGCCGGTTTACAAAGTTCCATTTTAAAACTTTTTAGTAATTGGTTAATTTTATCTGCCTGTGAGATTTTGTATCCTCCCCTAGGTTTTTTCTATCTTTAAACCAAGATATTGTTTGATTTCACCTAACTGTTTTATCTTAAATTTCTTTTCTAACAGTGATATTATTTCAGTAGCTTCTTGTTCAGTTTTGGTGATTAATGCTATGTCATCAATAAACAAAAGCAACAATGAAATTATATTATTACTTTCTTTTTGAAACAAACATGGATCAGCCATGACAGCTACAAAACCTATCTTAGTTAATTCTTTAACTATACACTGGTTCCACTCATATCCTGATTGTTTCAAGCCATAAAGACTCTTTTCCAATCTCCAGCAATCAGTTGTATTATCATTTTTTTATACCTAAAGGTTTATTTAAATATATAGTATTGCAACGGTGCATGCAGATATGCCGTCTCTACATCTAAATGATTTACAATGTATTTCTCCTTTGCTGCCCACACTAATGCTGCCCTTAATGTAGTAGCCTTCAGACTAGGTGCAAACACCTCATCATAGTCATTTGCTGTCTGGTTGAACCCTTGTGCTACTAACCTGGTTTTATGGGTAACAGTCCCATCTACACCTGTCTTTAGCTTATAAATCCATTTACAGCCTATGGCATGTTTACCAGATGGTAACTTAACATTTTCGTATACCTCCAACTTTTTTAATGATTCCACTTCTTCATCTATTTCTTCCTGCCAAGCAGCCTGATCCTTAGCAGGGTACAGTTTTAGTTCATTATAGTTATTTGGGACTGTATTCACTTGGCATATAACACTAGCCTGATATCTATCAGGTGGTCGTGTTACACGGGTTGAACGTCTTGGTAATACAGGGCTTACTGGTGGACTCACCTGTTCCACCTGCTCCTGTTCTTCTACCTCCTCCTGTGCCTGTTCTCCTACTTCCTCCTGTTCTTCATCTTTAATGGCTATTTGTGGTTTATTATTTTATCTTTTGGGACTATTTGGGTGTCAATAATAATATCATTGCTGGATTCCTGTTCCAGTTTATGCCACCCAACATGCTCAAGAAATTTTGCACTAGCACTACAATAAACATGAGCTGTGCCTGGATCGCAGAATCTAAACGATCTATGGTTGGCCTCGTAACCTACAAAAAATAATTTCTTAGCTCTATGTTGCCCTTTCAGTCTTACTTGTGAGGGAATATGCACCCATGCTGGAGCTCCAAATGTGTGTAAATAACTTAAATTTGGCTTTCTGCCATGCCAGTTATTGTGTTAACTACATTGTCCAACACATGATTGCTACATTATGGCTTCACCCTACAGTGTTTCAGGCAAACCTGAGTCAGATAACATAGTACGAGCCATGGCTTGTAATGTTTGCCCTCTTTGTTCTATAAACAAGTTATGTTGTGGTCTGTAAGGTGCAGAACGTTTATGCTGGACACCAGCTAATTTCAGCATTGTTTGGAATCTCTTGTTTATAAACTCAGTCCCATTATCAGTAACTAAAGTAATTACTTTACTCCTCATTTTTCTCTCAGCAAATCTTAGCCAGTTAAAGAAATGTTGGAATGTTTCTGCTTTGTTTTTCATGAGATAACAGAAACCGTACTGTGAGTATAATGGTCCATTATACCCAAAATATAGCAGGCACCCCCCAAACTAGATTTCTTAGGACTAATTATGTCAGCAAACACAACCTCTAACGGTTCTTTGGTCTTAAACCCATTAAGTCTGTTTGTTGGAATAACCTTGCTTTTCTCTTGGCTACAAGCATTACAGTTTAAGTACTTGCTACAGTGTTTTAATTTTACTCCCTCTGACAATTCAACAGTTTATTTGAGCATTTTAAAATTAATGCGTCCCAGACGTCTATGTAGTAAATATATACATTCATCATGTGGCTTAACACTGTTATAAACTGAGTTAGCCATCTTCAACTGGTCATCATGTATCACATATAAATCATTCTCTAAAGTAGCAGTAGCACTTTTATCCTCTTTCTCTATTATACAGTTATCTCCCCTAAAGGTTACTACATAACCAATATTAACTAAAGCCCTTACTGAAAATAAATTAAATTTCAGTTTAGGTACATTTAACATAGTTAAATGCTCATTTACACAAGAACAGTATGCAGTACCTTCACCAGAAGCTTTCATCTTCCATCCATTTGCCAATGATACATGTTGCTTACTCGTAAACATCTTTACAAACCTCTCTCTATTTTTACTAATGCATTGCGATGCTCCACTATAAACAACCCACAAATCATGGTTTATAGTTGAATTGCTAGACATAGCTAAACTAACATTCTTCTTGGCCTTCTGGTGATTACTAGTATTCTGTCTTTTTCCCTTCATACAGAATCTAGCTATATGTTCCCTAGTCCCACAAGAATAACATTTCCTAACAGTATAGGCAGTTGAACACAAATCCTCTTCTTGTGGTTGTTCCTTCCTCAGTTGGTCCCTATCCAGTCATCTTCTTGTTTCTTCTAACAACCTTCCAGCTATGGCAGGCAATGTCAGTTTATCTCTGGTCAGGACTTCCAATGAAGATACGTAATCATCATAACTTTCATCCAATGAAGAAAGAATGATGTAAACTTGATGCAGCTCTGAAAATATCAGTTCCTTTTCATGTAGCTCCTGAAAAGTTCTTTGCATGAAGTTCAAATGAGTTAACATATCTCCACCTTTCAGAAGACGTGCTCTAAATAGTTTATGTGTAAGATGTATGTGTGCACCTACATTGTCACGAACATAAATCCTCTTCAAATTCTCCCAACACTTAGCAGCAGACTCTTCTCCACGAATATGGACTAGCTGCTGATCACTCAGTGTTACTCCAATTATACAAAGAGTTCATTCGTTGTTCTGTTTAAAGTCAGCTAACTTCTTGGCATGTCCTCATTTTCTGGATCCCAAGCATTTACATCTAGTGGGTCCTGAACTACATTTCATAACCTTTCTCTATGCAGAAGTAGACTGCACTTCATAGACCAGGAAGCATAGTTTGTTCCATCCAACTGGGTTATCAGTGATAGACTTGTTGACGGGTCTTATGCCATCTTTACCAGGATAGTAAACCACATATAAACAGTAAACAGCTGTCTGTATACAGTACTATGTATTCACACCAACTCTCAGTTATCTGAGCCTGGTATGGCCTGGGCCCATAACCAGTGTTGAGGTAATTCCCTGTTAGGAGAACGAGCGCATACAGGGAGACATAGTGAGAGTAGCGAAGAATAACACACACAGCACATAGATACACTGTATGGTAAAATGTAGGTTTTTACTTCCAATAAACATTTAAGCAAAGTCCAAACAAGCAGTCCAAGTCATTCACAGTTAAAGCAGTCAGTTTTCAGCCCAGGGATAATCCAAATAACGAAGTCCAGTATCACAAACAGTTCAGTAACAGACTTACATTAAATCCAAGACTAACGATGATCAATCAATAGTCAATGCAGGAACAGCAACACTCTCCAGAAAAGGACAACAGAACAGAACTAAACAACCCAGGTTTCTGGCTCCATCTTATGGCCGTTTGAGGAACCATACCCAATTACAGCTTTAGCATTCTCTTAAAGAGACAGTATTAAAATGTCTATCCTGGTTTATATATTTTCCAACCCAACTAACTGTTAGGTGACTTACATTCCTAACAACAACTTATCATCTTCTGTTCAGATACAACAAATGATCATTTTTGCTATATCCCATCTCTTAATTTATAAACAAATCTTTAAAACCTCATCATTTCAGTTCTAATGTCAACAAAGATTCATTAAAGACTACCAGAGATAACAATGTGTATATTTTAACCTTGATCAAGTAAACCAACTTCATATTCTTTCCTTTTACTTTATAAATCTGGATCCTTAGTTTAAAATTTCCTAGAATATGGTTTCTTTTCTTGACAAGTAAAACGTGTTCCTCTTACATAACATCCATAGTCTATTTATACAGGTTCAAAAATATATTGTTCAAAAATATTCTTCAATAAGCTCAGCATTTGCTTTACTCTGTATTGATAGACAATTTCAAGTCTTCTTTAATTATAATCTTCAGGGTTTTTTTCTACTTTCCTCTAATGTCTAATTTTTAAAGTCCTAATTCTTTTAAAAATAATACAAAACAACAATATTTTTTGCACGGGAAGAAATTTTATATTTAATTCCAAAAATTTATTTCAAATCCATCTAGACCATTAATCATTTGTAATTTGCAAAATCAAAGTTCTAATCAGCCTTATGCTGCTTATAGTAAAAAAAAAAAGTTTTTTAAGTCCTGAAACTTGTATTTAAAACTTCTTTCATTAAGGGTTGAAGGAAACTTACCGTATTTTTAGACTTGTCAATTCAAAGCTTCCTAATAGCTGAAAAGCAGTTAAGAAGCAATTTCTGAAAAAGATTAGAAAAGGAACTATGCAAACTCATTGGCCATTCTGCATCTTCTTTGTGGGGAGCAACTATATTATGGCTAATCTCAAGTCTTCTTGTCTGGAGAAAAATTATGAAAAAAATCTACTCACTAGCTCTTCAGTTGTCAGATCCTCTTTTAGTTTGTTATTTCTTCCCTGGAATTCTTAAATTTGATTCTTGACAGAATACTGTATAAATGTTTCTTACTCTACTCCCACAGTAATCAGCTAACTTCTATTTATAATAACTTCTATTCTTGCATGCAACAAAGTTTTTGATCTGGCTGAGTAATATGTGTAAACCTTCTGCTAAAATATGCTAAAATTTGAATAAATAAGTGAATTGGATTGAAAAAATGATTTTTTGCTGAGTCCTTGCTAAGAAAGTCTGAGAAACATATTGTCAGAAACTAAAAAAACAAGCAATTGTGTCCTCTACTGCTTATATCAACAGAAAACCTTTAAGGATGTTGATGTTGTACAGATGATGAAATCCTTGGAGACTACAGCTGTGGCCCTAGTAGCACCTGTGTGCTGCTTTAAGTAATGTCTTTTCTAATAGTACGATTGTGTACCATAAGATTTCTTGAATTCATGTTGAGTTTGATACTATTTCAGGTACTATCATGCCTAAGATGTTTATTACTAATTTATAGTATTTGTGTATTGCAGAAATGCTCAGAGGAAGCTAATTATTTAAACCAGCTTGAGTCTGGATTCAGACCTAGAGTTTGAAAAAAAACATGCAACCCTTATTTAATGTCTATGAGGAGCTACTAAGAAAGGAAATTATTGCCTTAATACATATTAATAGTCAGTTGAGTGTTCTTTCATAGTCAGCATGCAGTGGATGTTTCAAGCATGTCTCCAGACAGGAAAGGAATGGATATGGAAAAACAAATTAAAACTGAATTTAAAAACAATGGAATTGTTGCCAATTCCAGGATTCAGCTAATATGCTATGCTGAGTAGGGATACATTTCCCTTTATGCAACATGTTCATAATGGAGGTTCCCTTAGTTCCTGCACTTGGACTTAGTGAATATGTGTTGGTAATTTTAAGCCACCCCAGTCAGATATGTGAGATGGGAAACTATATAAAACAAAAAAAATCAAACAAACAAATAATTAAGTTTCATTTTCAAAATATATTCTTTGCCAGGTGTTTTTTAAATAAATCTGGAAGTTATAATCGGCTTAAAATGTATCAGCATGGTTGACTAATTGCAACTTTTGGGGATTCCATAGGAGTGCTGTGTTTAAATAGCTATATTGACAACTAATTTCTTTTTTTCTCTGTAAGCAGAGATTGAGCCTGGGCCAGGAAAACTGTAAAAAACATCTCAGAGAAACGTTCTCCAGTTCACATAGAGTTAAAAGGTGAGAGAGGACAAAACATACTCAGAGTTCAGCACACCTCTGCTGGTATGTCTATGACAATAAAAGTTGTCCTGGTTTCTATGGGACTATTTTTTAATCTGATTTATCATATAAAGATTTATGTTCATTTTAGGTGCTCACTCTGGTATATAAAGTCTTGTGTGGCTTAGGCATCTATAGGACCACCTTCCCATGTACAGACATTTTTAGATTTGGGGGTGAGAATCAGGAGACTCCAACTATGCAGCTTTTGTGAAATAATAGACTAGTATGAACAGCAAATTCTGATTTTTCTGATATATAACATGCTAAATTGTCACTGGAGTAAAATCAGCCTCTCTTCTTTATTGGACTTTAGGAAAGAGCTTAAATCCTCTCTTTCTACCCAATTGTTTTAGCTGAAAGTTTAGATATTTTTTTTGATAAACTGCCTGAAGCCATTAATGTGGACTGCATCTATCATTCTTCAATCATTCATTCTTATCTTAATCATAATGCTGAGTTCCAATGGCATGCATGGCAACAAAAACTGTATGTATAAAAATGTACATACAGAAGAATAAATCAAGTATAAATGTTATATTATTTTAAACATAGCATTTGCAATAGTCATATGGTAAAATAATTTGTACTTACAATGTCAAACTTTTGTATAATATTCCCCTGGACATCTAACAAATAAACTTTGCCATAATGTGTTCCAAGTGCCAAAAACTAAATAGAAAAAAAAATGAAAGACATTATCCAGATAAATTATAACAGGGAGAATACAACATACTATTTGTTTATGCTAAAGATTACTGTGATAATGTACATAAAGCATGAATCATACAGTAACATTCCTGAAACCTATCCAAAGACTGTAACAGTAAAATACAAAGGATATCTAAAACAAACGCTTGACAGTGGAATTATAAAAATGTAAAACTGTCATTTACTGCATTCTTGACCTCTTAAAAACTAGACAAAAATGAAATATTGCGATTTCAACAGTAGAAAAACCAGTTCTTCTTCTGACCCTTGCCATATTTGATCTTTAACCTTCAGAGCAACCTTCAGAGCAATATTCAAATAACCAGATGGACTGATAGTACAGCATCATAATAGTTGTGACAACACTAGACTGTATCCCCTACACTTCATTTTTGTAAAGAAGTAGAAGAGGTTGTAGAAACAGAATAATAATATCAATAAGCATAACACAATAAAAATCAGTTGAAATTTCTCTCTGCTTGCAGATAAAATCTGATTAGATTTTGGCTTTTTTACCAAACAATGTTTGCATGTGTCATAAAACTACATACAATATTTATTGTATGGGTGGTGTTGGGCCAGTCAATCTTTCTTCGTCCAATCCACCTCGTGGGGTTCTTGTAAGGAAAATAGGAGGAGGAAGGAGTAATATGTTTGTTTGCCTCAAGTTACTTATAAAGTAATAAAGACCATAATGTTTTTTTAAAAATTTGTTTATTTTTCTTTTCATGATTTCATTTATACAGTAAAGACAAGTTAAATACAGTTCCCAACAAGCATCTACATTATTTCTACAAGCCTAGAAAACTATCTAAGCCCTAGTTTTTTTTTAAATGTCAGATCTCTCCTTTAACGAACCAGTCACTGGTCAACAGAAGAGAGTTTTGCATTGCAAATTACAAAGTCTGCTCTGGTTTTACAGACACAACTTTTAGATGCAGATAGTTAGGAGTCAGCCTAGGGGAAAAACCAATCTAACTGAAAAGTTAAAAAAAAATATGTGCTACATGAATGCACAGAATACTCAAAATAATGCAGAAGAGACTTAGGTGTTATTCCATCACATAGATTAAAAAAAGATTTAAAATATATCAAAAAGTTTGTTACTGCTTGGTATAAAAAGAGTGCCTTTCCTTCCTTTGGCTTTAGTAAAGTGGTCAGACTGCTAAATTCTCTGTATTTCATTGCATGTGAACACGCTTCATTGCAGCCTATAATGAAATGCTCAAATTTACAGGCACTACTAAGCATGTCAGTCAAGCAGCACAATCTTTTTTTTTAATAACCTTACAGAAAGTCAAGGTTTAAAAGGATTTATCAAAATGGAATTGCTTAAAATGAAATTTCAGTTCAGGCACTTAAAATATGAAGCCACATAAAGAGAAGTCAAAAAAGGGGAGGAAGAGAGGCAAGGAGAGAATGGGTTCATTAGAAATTCATCTCCAGGTTGCCTTTTTACAGAAAGAAAAAAGTCCCCCGGGAAAAAAATCAATACTAGTTAATAAAACATCAGGTGTGCAGACATAACTAAGAATGACTATTCCACTGCACACGCCTGCTTGAATGCACTGGGTGCCAGAACGATTAGTCATCTAATGCAGACAGCAGGTCCAGTGAAAATATGTTTTATCACTGAAAGAAAAAAAATACTTCTGGAGGGAAAATAATCTAAATATAAACCAAATTTTACAGTCTGAACAAAATAAACTGTTCTAATCAGAAAACACATCTACGGTAGATGCTACAGTGTTATTCCTTTTTAGTTACTCAGAGAGCAAGATGTAGGAAAGATACACATTCTATCTTCAATGTTTAGCCTCAGCATTGTGTGAGACCAATTCCTAAAAGACACTTTGTATCAGCTTCTAACATTGTTGATCAGTCTCATAAATAGTCCAGTTTAGAAGGAAACTAAACTGCTCATTTACTAGAAACAACTTTGTTATTATTTTGTTCCTTGGGACACTATAATTAGGAGACTTTCAAATATAGAACACATTTGCTTCTTTAAAAAAGTAAACACCATACTTCCAGATTAACAATGCAAGCTGTCAAACTATCAAAGCCCCAAAAAATCTTTCCACAATTGATGATAATTAGCAAGTACAATAAGTCTCTCCCATCATAATCAGCAGGTGCATACTATATTTATATAAATGGAGGTAGAAAAGAACATTTCCTTTGTTGAAATACAGTACAAAAATGCATAATTAATGAGCATACATATATATTATTGAATATGTTGAAAGGTGTTAAAATGCCTTTCTTTCGAGGGTTTGATTTTCCTGCTGGGAGAGCTCTGGCACAAGGATACGGACAACTGCTTGAAAGCTGGATCTTTTTATTTTTTCAGGAAGGCAGAGAACAGCGAGAAGTCTGCGTTCCTGGGCTAGCTAGCTTCTTATGGCAAGTCCCTGGTTTTTTATACCCTTTTCTCCCTTTGTAAGTTGATTTTGTGTGAGTGTTTGTATTTGTGCCTAATGTTTCAAATCCTGTTTGAGTTTGTCTTTATTTCTGCCGGAGGGCCAACTCCGCGGAGTGCGGAAGGCAAACTCCGCGGGGTGGCCAGATTGTATTATTGGTTTTCTGTAATCTCTTTTAGCTTTAAGATAGTTTTTCATATTTGTTCTGTGGCAATCTCCTGTCTGTCCCTTTTGTAATTTATATTTTGTGTCTTTTGTCTGTTTGTTTTGCTTATTTGGTATGTCCTGTGTTTGTAAGGGTTTTCTAAATTATCTTTTCTTTCCTTTTCCTATTTGTCTAGTTTTCTTAATTACTTAGGCTTTTGTCTATAGGGATTCTTTAATACTTTTTATTTGATTCCTTTTCCTATGTAAGTTTGTTTTCTGGCTGACCTGATGCTCCCCTTGGGCTTTTCCTGTTTTTTTTTTTTGTGACACTACTGCCTTCGTGGAATTCCCTTTCCACAAATAATAATATATATTGTATTTCTAGATTGCCAATCTCCTTCAAGAAGGGACTCTGGGTGGTGTACAATATAATATAAACATATAAAACAGTACATAAAATTAGAATTAAAATATTAAAATTACTTTAGGATTAAAACAATTAAAATTACAAGATTATAAAATACAGCAAATTTCAAAATGCAAAATAAATTCCAAGAAGGCAATTAACCTTGTTAAAAATTGGTTAATGAAGGCAGAAGGAGAGCTTTCATGGTATATAACTTGTATATGATTTTATTTAAGGGTTTTGTTTGTCTTTTTTACAAAAATTGTTATGCTATTTCTCTCACAACATTGATTTTACAGCTTAAATTAAAAAAAACTGCATCACCATTATTATATTATATACTACTTACATGAATAATTATAAATTTTAAGTGAATAAGAGAAAACTTAAAATAATTTGTTCAGATTAATGCAAATAACTCACTGCATTTTGGGTCTGATACAAATCTAAACTGTCTGATAAAAATATCAACAAAATTATTGGCTAGTAAATTGATAAGGGGAAATTATTCAGTAAAATTTAAATTCCAACCCTATACTTTATTCTATTTCCTCAACACAGTGGCAATGAATAATACCAAAAGACTATTTAGATATGAAAGGAAAAAAACTACTTTCCCAGAACAATTCTTTACTGAGCAAAGAATAACACTCTTATGCTCATCTTGCCATTTCCTGTTAGAACCCTAGAAAACAAACTTGCAGGTTTCGTTCTTCATTTAGAACTACTGGTATTAATTACATGCTCCCATATTCTTATTGCTAGGATCAACATAACAAATAGCAGTATAAGAAAGATATAACACAGTCATGCATATTTTTCAAAATTAATAACTTACTTTCTCATGGATTGTCATGCAACTGGCTATATCCTTTTGAATAATTTCTCCAACTCCATTAGAAAGCCTTTCATACTTCAGTTTGGGCTCTTCTTCACTGACATCTTCCTGTATTAAGAAACAGCTTAAGAATTTATTTATTACTTTATTTTATTAATAAAATATACCCATTCTTCTTATCAGAAATATATATTTACATATTGCATATGTATTTGTGTGTGTGTGTGCGCGCGCGCACTGTCTCTCTAATTTTCTGGCTGAATATAGAGACAGGTAGTTAAACACTACAAAGGTTTCCATACAAAGTTTCTTTATTGGATTATATTAGGCATCCTCAAGGTATAACTCAGAGTTATGTTGAGATTCATCTAATATCCAATCTTTGCATAGCTGTCTTCATAGTGTGAAAAGATAGTTATCTTCATCCCATAATGATACAGCAAGGGGAAGACTCCAGCACGATGCTGGGTCCAGGCAAGAATGACTGAAACTCTCCAGAACAACATATATATGCTAATCATGTACTGAATATGTGTTTGTGCATGCATGTATGTGTGTGTGTGTGTGTGTGTGTATACACAAAAAACCACATACAAATATACATATGTACATGTATAAAATTTATTATAAAATATATTAAAACAGACATTTTACAAATTAAAAAAATCAGCACTAAAATGAAGATTTTAGCATAGAGAGACAAAATGTATAGTGGAGCCATCTAAAAAAAATCTCGAATTCCTTGTGATCCTCAATCCTGATGGCACAACTAGATCTTGAAGGAATTGATTAATCATAATTTTTATGTACTAGTCACAGAATACAAGAGAGCAACCACCATGAAAGATCTCTGTTATTTGATCTTATGTGGCAATACTAGTAGTTTTTTTTCTCTTCTGTTCACCTTTCTTAATAGCAATGTATGAAACAAAAAGCCAGCTATCTCTACTTCACTACACCATTCATAAATACCAGAATAAATTACATCAATTACCACTATACTATAAATGCTACTTAGTTATTTCTTGAAAGAAAAAATGCGGAAGAATGGGTATTCTAAAAGGAGACACTTGATGTTAAGCTGTGAGAATGCTGTTTTTTTAAAAACCGAGAAATTTTCAAATTTGCTGTAGAACTGTATGACAGACAGATTCATTTATGAATGAAGATGAATATGCGTGTCCCAAGATAATGTTGCAGGATCCTATCTGGGTGAGCCACCAGGACTAAAAGTTTTGTCTCCCTCAGCCAGGAAAAAGATTGAAGTCTGGAAAACAGGCCCCTTCTCACTCAACAGGAGTGCTGATTTATCATCCGCCTATAATGTTCTTAGAAGGGGAGTGCTGGGCAGCACAAGCAAATAATGTCTTAAAAACCAGCCATCAACACAGCCCAATTAACATCTAAAAAGCCACTTACAACAAGCACTATAAATACCACACACAGAATAGCACACACTCTACTGCAATAGAGAGAAGTTCAACTACTCTCTGATTGTACTTGATTTAAAGTGATGCCTTTTATGGTGCATCTTAAAACTGACAATTTCTGTGCTTTTATTAAAACAGTAATCAAATGAATTATGAAGTATGATGTCTTCTGGTTTGCAGTGTTGTTTAGTTCAACTTTTACCCTGCCTCCCAACAAGTCAGATAAGAAACAGGTTTTTTTTTAAAAAAATGCTGTATATTCAATGTATATTTTATGAATACCAGCAGCTTTTCATATTGGTATTATACTGCTATAAATTTTCTTAGCAGAGAAAAAGAAGTATCTTATTCAAAACTGGAAAAACTATAGTTAAATTACAAAAGCAAACTTTTATGAAAGCATACATTGAAAGAAATTGAGAGCCAGTCTCTGCAAAATGAGAATTAGAAGAAAAAGATCAAGCTTCAAATTGTCATTTAGACATTATTCTTGCTGGGTAACTTTTGGAAAGCTATAATCTCTACAATCTCTCTGCCTCATAAAGCTACTTTGACATGCACACGGGGCAGGGGACCTTATGCTATCCTAGGTTCCTAAAAGAAAGGTAGGTTGAGAACGTAATAACTACAATAGGCAAATCTCTCAGAATCTGTATTTAAGAATGCAAAAGAATGTGACATGCTTTCAAGTAATTAAAGTGATCACAATGTTTTCCAGGTTCATGTAGCTGGAAGTATGTTAGCAATATACAATAAAATTAATCTAAACAATTATTGTGTGCTTGCATAGTGCTACTGTGAATCATTTTATAAGAAACGTTGGAAGTTAATATGGGCTCCTTCTTTTGGATTATATGAGGTATTTTTAATTGTTATTTTACATCAAATATTACACTATTTCTTTATTGATATACACTCATATAGGACAAGAGATAGTTACAGTACAATACAATACTAAAATGTTTCAATAGATTAATATCCTCACAAACCTGAGATAGTAAAACTGATACTAAAGTCTTCATTTTTTTGCACCATGAGATTTTTGAGTTAAGAGGTAATTTATGGTAATTTTTTTAAATAAATGAAATTAATACAGAAATATCAACACTTGTCTAAAACAATGTGTCAAAGTGTCCAGCAAGAAGCAATTTTAGTCAGTAAATTTAACACTGAACAAAGTTGTTACCAGTCAGAAAGACTCAATGTCAAATTAGAGCGCAAAGCATAAATCAGACAAATTATCTGTGCTCCTTCATTCTTGACAAATAGAAAACAATTACATTCACAAACTTAAAACAGTCTACAGCTTGTGGGTTGGGTGGCCATTAATGCATAACTGCATTTTTGTACATCTTTATTGTGAATTACTCTTGCAATGCACATATTATCTGTGGACTTTGGAGGGAAATATATAAGTTAGAATTGAATTCTAAGCATCACATGTTTATAATAAAATTCAAAGGTAAGTTGGACATCAAATGCGCAACCAAAGTGAAAAGTTAATTGCTCTTCCAAATATTTGCATAAAAGCATTGATCAACGGGCCATTAGATACAGTTACTAGAAGTTTTGCCTGTTTGAGTGAAAATTAAGTAATGTTGCTTCTACACACATATAGCGTTCAAACAACATATATTTTTAAGAGAAACTTTCAATATTAGACATGCTGATGTACCCCACTCCGTGATTTTTTTGACAGCAGAGGTGGTATTCAGCAGGTTCTGACCAATTCTAGGGAACTGGTAGCAGAAATTTTGAGTAGTTCGGAGAACTGGCAAATACCACCTCTGATTGGCCATGTCCCCATCTATTTTCTGCCTCCTGAGTCCCAGCTGATTCTCTGGGACTTCTCCTGCACAGAAGAATGGAGATGGAAAGCAGGTTAGTGGGGTGGGGAAGGAATAGGGATTTTGCAGTAACCTTCCCCCAGGAGTGGGGTGGGAATGGAGATTTTGCAGTATCCTTCCCCTGTCATGCCCACTAAGCCACACCCACCAAGCCACACCACGCCTATCAAGCCATGCCCACAAAACTGGTAGTAAAAATTTTGAAACCCACCACTGTTTGATAGATATATCTTATGTTAAATGAAGATCAAGCTAAAAGTAAATTTGAGGCTTTTTCTCACTATAAGCAAACAAAATGAAAAAAAAACTATGTTTAAAATATAAGATTATTCTGTTATCACAAAATATATCTCACCTCCTGAATAAAAGGAGATAAAGTATAAACAGCATTTGTTGAATCTGACTTTAGTTTTTTTTATTTCTTAGAAACTTTTATGTAGCATGAACTTCGAAAAGGCAGTATAAATAAAAGTAAATCAATATTTTTGTTAAATTTTCATAATCCCACATATACAAATAAAACCATCAGCAGCCTGAGTTAAGATGACAGCAACATTTCTATGACAACCTAGTTGAATAATACAAGTCTTGACTTGCATCAAAGTTTAAGATTTAAACAGAATGACATTTACTCCATACAGGAAAATTCACAGTGTGCACACACACAATCATATATACCCACACAAAAACACATACATATTCACAAACACACACTCATATATATAAATATAAACATACACCGAGATACATGCTTTCTCTGTTAATTTTTTTTACTAAATATGAAGCAGTTTTAATTGACTGCAAATGCACTATACATTTCTATTTTCAAACTTTCTTCAAAAAATAAATAAATATTTTACTATGTTTTATACTCAGTTATGAATATAATTCACTAACAAAATAATTTTGTCCTTAAATTATGGACCCAGTCTTTTATTGTTCAAAGAGTATATAGTGTTATATCAAGCAAAACTAAAGCATTTTGTAAGATTATTTGTTGTTTTTTACTTTGTATTTCAACATACATATGATTATTTTTATTTATTTATTTATTTATTTTTATCAATTGCTTACAAGATAATAGGTATAAATAAAAACCTAGCTATGAATACATGGATACATATAAGAAAAATAAAAAATAAAAGAAACAACAGGACAGGGGCGGTAGGCATGTTGGTGCGCTTATGCACGCCCCCTACAGACCTCTTAGGAAAGAGATGAGGTCAATAATAGACAGTCTAAGGTTAAAGTTTTTGGGGTTTGGGAAAGAAAGCACAGAGTCTGGAAGAATATTCCAGACATTGACCACTCTGTTGCTGAAGTTGCATTTCCTACAATCAGCCTTGAGTTTGTATCTATTGTTTGCTCTTGTGTTGTTATGGTTGAAGCTGAAATATTCATTGACAGGTAGAACATTGCAATGTATAATTTTATATACTGCACTTAGATCGGACTGAAGGTGGCGTAGTTCTAGGTTTTCTAGAAGTCTGGTGCAATAAGGTATTCTGCAATGAGTAGAGGAGTGGAGAACTCTTCTTGTGAAATATTTCTGGACTTTCTCAACTGTGTTAATATCAGATACATAATGTGGGGTCCAGACTGATGAGCTGTATTCGAGTATTGGTCTAGCAAATGTTTTATATGCTCTAGTTATTAATCGATATGCATTGTATCATTGTAGTTGTCTGTGGTTCAATTAGGAAATACTGGGCATGATCCATTGTTGTTTACAAATACTGAGCCAAAGAATGTGTTAAAGAGGTTGGCTTTAATAGTGTCGTCATTGCAGTCTTCACCATTAGGTCCTTTCAGGGGTGGGATGGACCTTGAGTCTTTTAATTTGTTGTTTACAAAATTGTAGAAAGCGTGGGTGGAATTGGCGCATAGAAGCTTTTCTTCTTGTTTAATGTGATAATTGGTGCATTCAGTTTTTATCTGGTGGCATAAATTTTTGTATCAGCTTTTGAAGTTGGCAATGTGACCAGATTCATTTTTCCGCCAAAGTGATTTCTTTTTGGATTGAAGCTTCCTTGTTGTTATGGGTAATTTGTTTTTTCTAGTTTTGGGAGTTGTTAATGGTACATATAGTTTGATGACTCTTTTGACTTCAAGTAAAAATATGTTGTAATGGTCTTCAACAGTATTGCATCCAGAGAATAGAAATTGCCAATCAAGGGATGAGAGATTGTTGTTTATAAAATCATAGTTGCCTTTTTTTTGAAGTTATAATTGGGGATTCAATCATTGTGTTGATTTTTGTGTGGACGTATGTGTTAATCATGTTGTGGTCACTGTTGGAAAAGGTTCTTTAATTTGTATTCTGTAAATTGAATTCAATCTATTGCAGAAGATGAGATCGAGGCAGTTGTTAAGCCTAGTATTGTTGCTTACTAGTTGTTCTAGTCCCAGATTTGTTACAGCATTGTAGAAGGTTGCATGTGTGGGTTCAGTTGTACATTCGTTTAGGGTCCAGTTAATATGAGGTAGATTGAAGTCACCAAGAAGATAAAAGCATGTGGGCAGGATGCTGCCCATGTTAGTAGTGTATTTAGCTTGTTTGCATGTTCGATCTCATAATCAGGGGCTCTGTAACATAGTAAGAACCGAAATATGATATTTAAGGACAGTTCACAGATGATGGTCTCAGGAATAGCAAGCTCCTGGGTAACTTGGATGCTTTTTAGATGTAAGGACTTTTTATAGAAGATAGCAACACCACCTCCTCTATGGATTTCACGATCGGATCGGTAAACATGATAGTCTCTTACTGTGGTAATGGAGTCAGGGAGAGATGTGTTGAGCCATGTTTCACAGACAAATATGTCGAATTTAGCCGTATTTAGTAAGAGGAGAAATTCAGGTATTTTATTGAAATATAGAAAACTTTTTATAAGTTTCTGAATATGAAGGAGCACTTCTACAAGTCCTTTAAATATTCATTCCCTCTGCTCTTTATTACACATCACAATATTTCTCAACCTTGGTAACTTTAAAACACGTGGACTTTAACTCCCAGAACTCCAAAGCCACAATACTACAGGAATTCTGGGAGATGAAATCCACACATCTGAACGTTCCCAAGATGAGAAACACAGACATAACACTTCATTGCTTTCTATGCATTGATGGCCTTCTTGATTTTCTTCAATTGTTTTGGCCCTGGCTAGTCTTTCTTCAGCAGACACCAGCTATCAACCTGATACTTAGATGCAGGCAGCTTATATGGTACTCTATACAAATAGGTAACAATACTACAAAATCCTGCCTTTCAGAAACCAATAGTAAGCAATGTTGCCTTTCTCCAGAAACTGAAGACAAGGGGGAAAATGTTATTCCATCAGACTAATACTTTGAAGACACTCAAGCTGCACATTTTGTTGATACAGCAGGACTTCAAAATGAATTACATTTGTGCAGTATGTATAGCACAAATTCCATAATCTTCAAATTGATATTTCTAGTTAATATTAATAGTTCATTAAATTAACTATCTAATTTTTATCGTTGAACACTAGAAAATCAAAGAATAAATAATTTAGTTTCTGGAAATCAGTCCTAATATAACATATATATTAAAAAATTGTTTACACGACCACAAATGTTTTTAAAATTGATGTATTAAGCCTCTGTGTATTATTTAAACCATCCACTGATTCAAGATGGCAAATGATTATATTTTATATATATATAATAGTGAAGTTATATTCTTCATCATTCTTCTACACATTTGAAAGTTGTGTTCTATAATCCAAGAAATTAACTCAGAAAATAAGAACAGCAAATACATATCAACGTCGTCTTTGAGGCAAAAAGTAATAAGTAAGTTTATACAGTAGCAGCTGATGAGTCCCATGTTGGACAAAAAATGTATTATTTGAATATCTGTGTTCAAAAGGGTTCACAAAATTCATTGTGGCAACGATATGCTCTTACAGAAACAAAATGAATATAACTGGCTGGCATTGTCCAGGAGAAGAACGTTCTGTTCCATGCTCCTGCTCTTTGAAGCAACTTACCTCCTGAGGTGAGATTGGCTCCCACCGTTCTGTTGCTCTGCAAGAGCCTGAAGATCTGGCTCTGCTAGATGATTTGGGATCCCAACGTGGGAACATCACACTGGAGGTGGTGAATTAAGACTCAATACTACCTCCCCAAAAAATTCTGTTTTTTTCTTTCCCCATCCTTTAATTGTATTTTATTTTGATTGAGATTTCTATTTTTATTCTTTTAAATATATTTATTTGTTAGAATTTTTAATGCTGGAAGCCACCCAGAGGCATTCATTAATAAATGGGCAGCAAATAAAATAAAATAAAATAAATAAATAAATAGCAATACTCATGATTTATTACCAGTGTCAGATTCCTAAAAGTGATACTGCCATTCAATGGGGGTGTGTGTGTGTGTTAGAATTCTAATCACTATTATTGCCTGTGACAACTGTTATTTTATAACTTGTATCCTGGCACTGAAGCACCCTGAGATATTCTCATCTCTTGGGAAATGTTTATGGGGGAGGGCCATGGAAGTTGTTTCACTTTGAAAGGCAGAAGAAGATGGCCATGGGAATGTATGCTTATCTGTTTCTCAGAGCGGACAGTACAATAACATCTTCATACCTTTTGATTGGCTGAATCCACATCTGGCTAAAGGAAGGGGTCTCTACTGCTTTAATCCTACTTGTCTTGCCTAAGGGTACTCAGACGCTGCTTTGAATATATTACTATCACTTCTGCTCAATAAAAGATACCTTTTGAAATACTTTGTTTTCAAGAGTTTTTACTTTCCTGAGTTAGATCAGGAAATCAGCATATTTTTATGTCTCTCAAATTTATCATTAGAACGGGGCGGAGCTGGCATCGTGACGATATGGCATGCAATCTTGGAGGTCTGAGATCGCTGCCGATATCTTTCCTCCTGGACGGTCCATAAGGATCTAAACCATCCCGAAGAGACAGTGAATGTAAAGAGCGCATCCTGTTGATCCCAGGGATACCACAAAGTCCCTGGTAGATCCAGGAGAAGCTCTTTTTGCCAGTGGCAAAGAGGCAACCATTAAAGCCACTGAAGTTGGGACAGCTCCGAAATGGAAGAGAATAGAAAGAGAAAGTGTGCCGGTTTGGTAAGAATTTTTTCTTTACTTTAAGATTTGAAAGGACAACCTAAGGAAAAGAAAGAATCTGTAAAATCTTAGACAGAAGTGATTAAGCGGCGATTCTAAACAGGAAGTCAAATTAATTTTTCTTTCTTTGCTGGACTTTTTATATATGATCTTTTATTTTGAAACTGGACTGTTTTTTTCTACTTATTTTTTCTCTTTTGTCTTTTCTCCTTTTTGACTTTATAATATTTTAGGCTAGAGACTCCCTTTTAGTCTTTTTTAAAAAAATATCTTTTTTCCTTTTAAAATAATTTTTATTATATCTTGTTTGGAAAAGGAGGCTTCCGGTTTGAGCCTCTTCGGTGACAGACCAAAACCTTATCTCTGCAAGGCTTCAATCCATGCTCGTTGCTGGAGTGCCCCAAGCCAGCTGGCTTTGGGGCTAAGCCACCCCGTAGAGGTGGTGAAGAGGGGGGAGACTTCCTGAAGGGTTGAGGAGAGCCGCATCTCTCCTCCCCAGCTGGCAATTACTCCCTTTCCCGAAGGTGGTTGCAGCGGTAGTCGGAAATGGCCACCACAAAGAAGAACTTGACCAGAAAAGAATGTGCAGGAGGAAGTTAGAGGAGAAAGTTTTGGTTGACCGGGTCAAACAGCAAAAGCAACAAATAAGTTACCCTGGAATTGAAACTATTAAAAAACAATAACATTGTTCCCTAAGAAGATTTTTAAGCTGCGAAGGAGAGAGAAAAGGGAAAAAATTTGGTTTTTTCTCTCCTTTTCCTATACTGACAGCTAAGAGATGTAAGTAAGAAATTGGGAAAAAATCCAGTTTGACATCAATAGGCATTTAATGCTGAAAATAAAAAGTCAAAGGGACAATAAAAATTTCTGGATAATTAAAAGCTTTTGAAAACAGGAGAGAGGAAGAATAAAAGGGCAGGCTCTGGAAGGGAGGAGACTGCCTGAAATTAAAAAAAAACTTATAGCAAAATCTCAACAAGACATCCAAAAGATACATTCTAACTGAAATATCGCAACAAAAACCCCAGTAAGAGAAAGTCGAAAAAGAAATAAAAAGTTACAGAAAATGCCACAGAAAAAGGACATTAAGTTAAAAATGGATATAATTAAACATAAAATGGGTCTAATAGAAAAAAGAAGAACTAGCACAGAAAATCAGAGGTGCGAAACAGAACTATTTTGAAGATGCAAATAAACTAGGTAGATGGTTAGCATATAAACTGAGAAAGGAGAAAGAATCAAGGAAAATATTGCAATTAATAGATGATCAAGGCCAAGTTTGCTATGGAAGTAAAGAGAAGAAGGAAATTATACGAAACTATTACGGGAAACTATACACACAAGAGAATATTGACGATGAAAGAGTTAAACAATACTTACAGAATGCTAATCTACCCGAGATACCTAAAGAGATTGAAATAACGTTAGAAACCAATATAACGATGATGCAGTTAACTGAAGCACTTAAGAAGCAAAACAATGGACAGGCACCAGGCCCAGATGGACTTCCAGCAGAATTTTACAAAACACTACGAGAATCGTTGAATCTTCCATTGCTAGAAGTTATGAATGAAGTTATGTTAAAGAAGAAGATACCTAAATCATGGTCAGAAGCTTATATTACACTTGTCCCAAAAGAAGAGGCCGACCCATTACAAATCAAGAACTATAGACCTATTTCCCTACTAAACGCAGATTATAAAATTTTTGATTCAATATTGGCAGAAAGACTTTAAAAATACCTAAATAATTTTATTCATCCTGATCAAAATGGATTTCTGCCAAAGAGACAAATTAAAGACAATATGAGAGTAATCGTGGACATTTGGAATACTACAAGGCACATCCTGAAAAACAAATGGCTTTGATATTTTTAGATGCACAGAAGGCATTTGACAATGTGAATTGGCGATTCATGTTATTATAGCTAGAACAGAAGGGCTTTGGTAAAAAATTCATCCAAGCAATAGAAGCTATATATCATAACCAAGCGACAAAGGTAATGATAGAGGGAGAACTGATAGACTCTACTGATATAAGAAAAGGAACAAGACAAGGGTGCCCACTGTCACCTTTGTTGTTTGTGTCAACCTTGGAAGTGCTAAACAGACCTATTAGAGAAGAAAATAATACAAAGGGGATGAAAATTAAAAAGGAAGAATTTAAGTTGCAAGCATTTGTAGATGACCTGGTTTTTATTTTAGAAGACCCACTAGAAACAGCATTAAAACTGATAGAAAAGATAGAGGTATATGGAAAGATGGCTGGTTTGAAAATAAATAAAAGACAAAACAAAGATTTTGACAAAGAATATGTTATCAAGACAAAAGGAAGAATTTGCAGATGTATTGAAAATCCAGGTCACGAATAAGATCAAGTACTTGGGGATACATTTGACACCAAGATGTAGTACACTAAAAGAGAATAACTATATTAAACTTAAGCAACAGATAGCGCTAGATTTGGCAAAATGGGAAAATTTACAACTGTCATTAATAGGGAGAATATCAACAATCAAGATGAATATATTATTAATATATGTCCATTAATATATGTAATATATTATTAATATATGTCCAAACAATTCCAATTAGGCTTGGAAAAGACTATTTTGAAGATTTAAATAAAATCGTGTTGAAATATATATAGCAAGGTAAGAAAGCGAGAATAAAATTAAAACTTTTGCAAGATGCTAGAATAAGAGGAGGATTTGATTTGCCTAATTGGGAGTTGTACTACCAAGCTACAAATTTGATGTGGGTTAAGGAATGGATAACATTAAGAAATGCTAGATTGTTGACACTAGAAGGACATGTGGTTAAATTGGGAGAAGACTAAAAGGCAATGTTATTTGAAAATTCCGGACTGGCTATCGATTATTGAAGCATCTTCTTATCCTATATATATTACTATATATTGTATAATATATATTGTATGTATTATATATTATACAAAAAGGAACAAACAGTTAGATATGGTGAAATATTGAAAGAAAAGGGTGAACTTAAATCTATCCAAAAATTGGAAGAACAAGGTATAAAGAGGAATTGGTTTTCATATGCGCAAATACATTCTAGGTATGATAAAGATTCTAAAACAGAAAGTTTCTATGATAAATTGACTGATTTAAATAAGATTTTGACAGGTACTGATGAAAAGATGATTTAAAAACTGTATGGATATTTATTTGAAATTAAACTAGAAGAAGAACAAGTTAAAGAAACAATGATTGCTTGGGGGAAGAATTTTGGATGTGGGATTGATTTAGAGAAATGGCAAAAATTGTGGTCTCAAAATTATAAAATGACAATGTCAACAGCATATAAAGAAAATTTGTATAAGATGTTTTACAGGTGGCATTTTTCCCCAACAAGAATAGCAAGAATGTTCAAGAACAAGTCTGAAAAATGTTGGAAATGTCATCAGATACCTGGCTCATATTACTGTATGTGGTGGACGTGTGCGGATGACAAAACATATTGGACTAAAATCCACGCATGGTTGGAGAAAATGACAAAAAAGCATACAGACTTGAAACCAGAGATATTTTATTGGGAATTTCACCTGAAATATACAGTAAAGAATTGAAATATTTGATTGCAAATGTATTAACAGCGGCTAGGATTGTATTTGCTAAAAACTGGAAAAATGAGAAAATACCAACACAGGAGGAAGTTATTAAGAAAATAATGGAATGTGCTGAAATGAGTAGATTGACATTTGAAATCAGAGAACAAGAACATAAAACAATTTTATAAAATTTGGGATCTATTCTATCAATGGTTAGACAATAAAAAATGGTAATGAAATATGTAGATTTTTAGAATATAATGAATATATAAAGATGTATTTTTTATTATATCTACAAAATGATTATAGGATAGATTTGAGATGGAAATATGAACTGTCATAAAATAAATTAAGTAAAATATGGATTATTTTGTAAAACATGAATGAATAATAGTATAGTCAAATGATTGATTAACAATGATATTTATGTATTTAGGAATACTTGATTGACAATATGAGAACATATACAATGTAATTCTAATTGAAGACTACGAAGTGGAAGCACAAAACAATTTGTAAACCAACCGACACACTGTATGTACATATTTGGAAGATGGTTTTATGTTTTTATGTTGTGTTTGTTCATGTTTGTCTTAAAAAAACAATAAAACTTTTTTTTAAAAAAAGATTATCATTAGAACATAAAACTAATATGCTATGTACTACAGAGTCTGCTAGAGCTATTGTGTTGGATTTTCAGAGGACTAACAGTATTCCCGAGGAGATAGCAAGACCACCAGGATCTCTGTGGATTGTAGTGGGAGCATTTAAACGGTGCAGGCGTCGTTGAGAAATAAGGCGGAGGGGAGGTGCAGAGCAGGAGTTTTAACTTGCTTAAAAAGACAACCATACAAACTGTCATTGCCAAGTATCTTTCTCTCAAATGCTCGGTCCCTCCTCAATAAAATGGATTAGATTAATCTGATGGCAGTGAGCAATCACATGATAAAGGACTGTTGTGTGATAGTTATTACAGACAGCTGGCTTCACTCAGCTATTCCCGATAACTCACTACAACTGGCATGTCATACCATCCACCGACAAGACCGTAATAAGGACTCTGGTAAGACGAAAGGAGGTGGACTTTGTTTATACATTCATAAAAACTGGTGCACCAACAGCTGTGTTATAAACAGATACTGCTCTCCTGATTTAGAGGTGATGACAGTCATGTGCACACCCTTCTATCTACCTAGAGAACTGACAGTGGTGATTTTTACAGCTGTTTACATACCTCCTGATGCAAATATTAGTATTGCACTTGCATATTTGCATATTACAATAAACAAACAACTTAAGGCTTATCCTGATGGGGCTCATATAATAACTGGTGATTTTAATAAGGCATGCTTAAAGAGTGTATTTCCTGAATTTACTCAGTATGTGACATGTGCCACAAGGAGAAACATCACACTTGATCATGTGTATTCTAATGTAAAGCATGCATATAAAGCAGTGTCCCTTCCACATCTGGGACTTTCAGATCATTTATCACTGTTCCTTATGCCAGCATATAGCCCCCTCAGAAGGAAAACTAAGCCTGAAATCAAACTCATCAAGATCTGGCCGGAGGGAGCACTTGATCAGCTGCAGGATTGTTTCTCAAATACTAATTGGAATTTATTTGAACAAGAAGATTTGGAGGAATATACAAAAACTGTACTGTTTTACATCTTAACCTGTGTGGATAAGGTTACTGTGAATAAGCACATCAGGATTTTTCCAAACCAGAAGCCCTGGATGAACAAAGACGTGCAATTACTTCTAAAGACATGTGATACGGCATTCAGGTTTGAAGACAGGGTTTGGTATAAGAGCGGAAGTGAGGCGGGGCATCAAGGAGGCAAAAAAGGACTATAAAAGGAAGATTGAGGACTACTTCACAAATAATGATCCACGACAGGCTTGGCATGGAATTAAACACATCACTAATTACAGGGGCAGCAATCCCATATCGATCAACAAGGACGCATCACTGGCAGAAGAATTGAACTGCTTCTTTGCCTGATTCAAACTGAATAGGTCTTCGAACACACTGCCTCTACAAACCACCAGGACTCAACTGTTCACAGTACAAGAGTATGATGTGAAACAGGTGCTTAGAGCAGTGAATGTGAAAAAGGTCCCTGGTACCTGGGAAGGTACTCAAAGCATGTGCTGACCAGCTCGCAGGTGTGTTTACAAATATTTTTAACCTTTCTCTTACATAAGCCATTGTTCCATCTTGTCTCAAAACTTCCATTATTATTCCAGTTCCCCAAAATTCCTCTCCTAATACTTTAAATGACCATAGACCAGTAGCACTCACACCCATAATTATGAAGAAAGGCTGGTCTTAAAATATATACAGAGTTGCCTCCCATCAAACCTTGACCCATACTAAGCCAAGCAAACTGGAGCCACAGTAGCACTTTGACAGCGCTACAATTCAAACCTACCAGCATTTTCGATTGATAATCTGACATTTCTTCCCTAAGTTTTGAGAGCCAATCTATTAACACGTCTATCAGCTAGACTGAGTCGTAAAACTGGGAATGTGACAGTTGGCAGAGAGGCATGGTAAAAGATTGAGGACTCAGTCTCTGGGCAGAAAGGCATGTGTCAACCCATGTGTGGATTCTCCAATTGATGTGCTGGAGAATATACAATTTTAGACAAATGGTTGTCCAACCTCTTCATAAAAACCTCAAGTATTGGAGTACTCATAACTTCTGGAAACAAGTCATTCCACTGATTAATTGTTCTGTCAGGCAATTTCTCCTTAGTTCTAGGTTGCTTCTCTCCTTGATTAATTTCCATCCATTGCTTCTTGTTCTGCATTCGGGTGCTTTGGAGCAGTGGTTGCCAACCAGCAACATTTTCCCAAGTTCTGCTTCATGGGTCATATTTCGCTTGACTAACATGTCTCACTTTGAACCTCACTATCTTATTTTAGAATAATGGATTATTTCACTTTCTTGCTTAATAAAAAGGATTGACTAAAATAAAGTTAACTGATAATTATATTTATATTTATGTATGTATGGCATTCAGCTTTGTTCGGGTATTTTCCCATGTCATTGTAGTTGTGCTTTTAAAGTTATAGCAACATTTCAGCAGAATCTCATCTGCCATCATCAGGCTTCTGTATAGATTCTGTATAGATTCCAAAGAAAGATTACCCACCTAATCCAAAAAGAATCCCCAACCAAAATCCAAGACAGAGAACAAGAGAACGGCAAAGCCCTCCTCCCATATATAAAAGGCACTACAGACAAAATCAGCAAGATCCTCCAAAAACACAACATTAAAACAGCTTTCTGCACAAACAGAAGGAAGCTAAGTTTCATCTGGGTGCCTGGTTGGGGTGTGTTTGAGCTGGAGGTATCGTGGGGGGTCTGTTTGTGCCCACGTGTTTGCTTGCCTTGCAGTGTGGAGATTTTTTTGTTTGTGAATGCAGGCTTCCAGATAATTGACAGTCTGGTGGAGTCATCTCTTCAATTCATGCTTTCAGGCCTTTTTTCAATCTCTATGGCTTCTCTGATGATTCTGTGGCTGGGGTTTTCTATAGAGGCTAGGGTTTTGGTGCCATTGAAGTCGATGCTATAACCTGTGGCTTTCATGTGTTGGACTAGTGAGGAAATGTGTTCCAGCTTTTTTACTGCATTTTTGTGTTCATCCAGGCAGGTACTTATTCTTCTATTGGTCTGTCCAATGTATGTGGCCGGGCATGATGCGCAGGAGACTTCATATATGCCTTGGTTTTCCAGGTCAATTTTATCTTTGGGGTTTCTTAGGATGGCTGCTATTTTTCTGTCTGTTGTGAAGGCAGTCTTGATGAGATGCCTGTGTAGTATCTTACTGATTTTGTCTGTAATACCTCTTATGTAGGGCAGGACAGCTGTTCCATAGGTCTGTTCATCTTCTAAGTCTCCATTATGTCTCAGTGTGTTTTTGTATATCAGGCTTGTGATTTTGCTTTTGTGGAAGCCGTTGGCTGTCAGTACTTCAGTCAGGGTGCATAGTTCAGTCTTTATGTGTGTCTTGTCTGCCAGGCATTTGGTTAAAAATTTAAAACAGAAACGGCTGTGAAAGCCTGAGTCACAGACGAATACAATACACAAGCCTGATGATGGCAGATGAGATTCTGCCAAAACGTTGCTAATGAAGCAGTCTAGAAGGTCACAAACAAAGTATACATTTACCAGAAATCCCGTAAACCCAAAGTGTTGCTTCTTATAAAAATATTGTGCAAAACCACGAAATTGCTGAAGTAAGGAACTGGAAATAACCATGTTACTGTAAACAAGAGTGGACATGGAAAATAACAGATGGTGTAAGATATCTGAGTAATCAAAAATGTACTTCTCACTTCCTCCATATTTCCTTTATAGAAATGTCTATATTATTCTCCTTTTTTGGTAAAATGCAACAGAAGGAATGCCCCGGCCTAGTCTGAGGTCATCATATGTATAAAAGTAACGAATCAGGAAGAGTCGGGGGTTCAGAATTTGCCATGTTAATGCTCTGAATCTTGTGCACAAATAAAACCTGTATTCTCCAACCTTTCATGGTCTTGTGTCCTGATTTTGAAGCAAGAATTTCTGCTACATTTAATGGCGACCGTGGCAGGACTCAAAGGGCCCTGAGGCCCGCTGGAGGGTCCATCCCAGGTGCCAATGCTTCGGTGAGTTGAAGGGAACATCCCAGGCGCCATCAGTCCTTTGAATCCGAGGGACTTCCCGAGACTGCTGTTTGCTGGCGGTGGTGATTGATGCCTCCAAGAACCACAGGTGAAAGGGAGAGACCAGGACATCTTCTAACCGGCTCTCTAGGTCGGATGTGAGTATGTGAAAATCCCTGTCTTGTCTGGTGACCTGGGTGGCTCATGGGTGGAGGAGAGAGTAAGCCCCTGACCCCACTGGGGTCCATGCTAAAGCATTTTAAGGAAGCATACGAATCCCAGGATTACGGCCTTAAGTGGAGTAGGCACAAACTACGGAAGTTCTGTGAGGCAGAATGGCCAACATTTGGATTTGGATGGCTTCCCATGGGCGCTCTAGATATCCCTACCACAGTAAATCAGTTAGTATTTCACCCTACACTGGGAACCCAGATCAAGCTCCTTATATTGACGTCTGGCTCGACTTACTAAACTACCCTCTCCCATGGCTTAAAAAGCTCAAAATGCAAAAATGCAAGGTCCTACTGTCACGTAATCTGTCACTAAAGAAGGATAAGAAAACCATGCGGGTCTTGCCCAGTTGCCCGGAGGAACTACCGCACCCACCCCCATATGTACCTCCTTTTGGCCTAAGAAGTTCCGAGGGAAGTGAATCCTCAGGGGTATCGGGGTTGATGGCCCAACTGGATCGATTGTCCCCTTTTCTTAGAAGCCCTGGGGATCCACCAGATACAATAGTTCAATCGGCCCAAGTCAATCTCTCACTCCTGGGGACTCAGGAAAAACCACGGGTAGATTCCCATACAAGTCCTAAACAAGAGGCTGAACCTGTGGCAGCTAGAACAAGAGCAAAAACAGAACAAGCCTCCCTCATAGCACCCCTTAGACAAGTTGACCAGTTAGCAATTGACCACCGTGACCCCTCTACTTCTGTCACTCTCTCATTGTTCCAACACGTGCCCTTCACTACCTCAGACTTACTCAACTGGAAGCTACACTATGGTCCCTTCAGTGAGAAACCTACTGAAGTAGCGGACTTAGTGAAAACGATAGTGGACACACATAACCCCACCTGGTTGGACCTCCAACAGCTCATGGGGACCCTGTTTAATCCTGAGGAAAGAGAGAAAATCAAAATTGCAGTAACTGAAATATTAAAGCCTGATGTTAGAGTAGGCGGGAATCTAGCAGAACATGTGGAGGCTCATTTCCCGACAAAGAATCCAAAATGGGATCCTTACAAGGACATGGAGCATTTATGAGACTACCAGTCTTTGGTAGTGTGAGCTATCCGCCTGGCAGGAAAACCTACGGTTAACAAGTCAAAACCAACCCTAGTGTTGCAGGGACCCACTGAAAGCCCTGAAGCATTTTATACCCATCTTATTGACGCCTACCGTATGTATACTCCCATTGATCCCACCAACCCAGCAAATGCCTGAATGCCGACTATGGCATTTATCTCACAGAGTGCCTCAGATATACAACGTAAATTGCAACGACTTGAGGGGGCCCTAGGAAAACCCATGAGTGAACTCATAGAAGTGGCAAGGAAAGTCTTTGTAAATAGGGAAAAGGAGGAGGAGTGAAAGAAAGACCAAAAGATGCAATGAAAAGCCGAGTTAATGGCGGCTGCCAGGATGTGGACCCCTAAGGGTAGGGGAATCAGTCTGCCGAGGGGCGGCAGGTCACGGTTAGGATGCAATCAATGCGCCATCTGTAAGAAAGAAGGACACTGGAGGGATGAGTGTCCTGAAAGGAATAAGGAAGAGAGACCGGAAGGAAGAGGAAGGCCTTTTCCGAGTGGGCTCAGGAGATCCCCGGGAGGAAACTGGAGAAGGCAAGGTTATAGGAAGGGCCTGGGGAGAACCCCTCTAATAGGCCTGGCAGAGGTGGAAGAATGGGACTGAGGTCGACCAGGTTCAGAGTGCCTCCCAGAACCTATGGTCAGGTAAATGTAGGAGGCAAGCCTGTTACCTTCTTGGTGGACACTGGGGCCACACGGTCGGTCTTAATCCAGCCCCTAGCCCAGGCCTCCAACCACACTATTAATATCCAAGGAGCAACAGGAAGTATATTGCAGTGCCCCTTTTTAGAGCCTCTCCTATGCACAGCTAAAGGACACACTATAACACATCAGTTTGTATACATGCCTGATTGCCCTATCCCGCTATTGGGGAGAAATCTGTTGTGTAAACTCTGAGCACAGGTCTCTTTTGAAGAAGATGGAACTATGAAGCTAGGGTATGGAAAGGTGAATCTGATAGTACCCCGGGAAGAGCAATGGAGGCTTATGGTTGCCAGGGACAAGGGACAGGGGGATGAGGATAAATGGAAACAATTCCATGTTCCCTATTTGTGAGCTGAAGATAATCCCCGGTTTTTGCTAGCCACCACCCTCCTATTATAGTGGAAGAATTACCAATGAAGGTGCCTGTGAGGATTCGACAAAGGGCATACCCCAGGCACATTATGCAGACGATCCAGAAAATCATTGACCTATATTCGAAACACCATATTTTGGTGCCCACCGAGTCACAATGGAACACCCCCATATTACCCATCCCAAAGGGGGAGGGCCGGTTTAGGCCAGTACAGGATCTCAGGGTCGTCAATTTGGCCACTGTAACAATCCATCCAGTGGTCCCGAATCCGTATGTCATTTTAGGCCTAGTCCCCCAGGCTGCCAAATAGTTCTCAGTTATAGACTTAAAGGATGCCTTCTTCACAATACCCATACATGAGACTAGTCAACACTTGTTTGCTTTTGAATGGGAGGATCCCATCACTGGTCGAAAGCAATAATATACCTGGACTAGGTTTCCCCAGGGGTTTAAAAACTCGCCAACCCTCTTTGGGGCTAGCCTAGCTAAGGATTTAAAGGCATTGACTATACCACCCCCTGATGTGGTATTGCAGTATGTAGATGACCTATTGGTCACTGGAAACACAGAGGACACTTGCTGGAAGAACACCCATGAGTTGTTACGTCTATTGCAAGACTTGGGATATAAGGCGTCTAAGAAAAAGGCACAATTGGTCTCACAAAAGGTTCGGTACTTGGGTTATGATATAGAGCAAGGGAAGCATACTTTAGGTCATGAACGCAAAGAGGCCATATGTCAGCTCCCAACGCCCAACAACAGAAGAGATTTGAGAGGGTTTTGGGGAGCTGCTGGGTTTTGTCGAATCTGGATCCCCAATTTCAATCTTATTGCAAAACTCCTTTATGAAGCGACTAAAGGACTGGATAAGGAGCCATTACAGTGGGGAAAACAGGAAGCAGCTAGCTTCCGATCGCTCAAGCAGGCATTGTTACAAGCCCCCAGTTTAGGCCTCCCGGATTTGGATAAGCCATTTCAGTTGTTTGTGGATACTAAACAGAATGTAGCGGTGGGTGTCCTCACTCAGATCATGGGGACATGGCACCGCCCTGTGGCATATCTTTCCAAACAACTTGATAACGTTGCAAAGGGATGGCCTGCTTGCCTTAAGGCGGTGGCCGGGACGGCCATTTTGACACAGGAAGCAAGTAAGCTAACCTTTGGACAACAGTTGGACATTTACACCCCCAATGCCCTTAAAGCAGTTCTAGAAATAAAGGGTCACCTATGGTTAACTAGCCCCCGAATGTTGAAGTATCAAGGGTTGATCACCCATAATCCTATGATTAATATTATACAATCCACAACATTAAACCCTGCTACGTTACTGCCTGAACCTAATACAGAAGCCACTCACAACTGTATCCAAACAATAGAGGAGACATATGCTAGCTGTCCTGACATGACAGATGTACCCCTCCCTTTCCCAGACTACACCCTCTTTACAGATGGCACAAGCTTTATACAGGAAGGCATCAGAAGGGCAGGGTATGCAGTAGTAACTTTAGATGATGTTTGGGAAGCAGAGCCCCTCCCCTCGGGCACAAGTGCACAGCTGGCTGAATTACATGCATTAACAAGGGCTTTAGAGATGGCCAAGGGCAAGTATGTCAGCATCTATACAGACTTAAAATATGCTTTGCTCACAGTTCAAGTCCATGGCGCACTATATAAAGAGGACTTATCACTGCTGGAGGCAAGGATATTAAGTATGGCCCCCAAATACTACGCCTATTGGAAAGTGTGTGGGCCCCTCAAAGGTGGCAGTCATGCACTGCCAAGGGCATCAAAAGGTAGTCTCGGATATACAAAGGGGCAATGATAAGGCAAACAAGTTGGCCCACAAGGCAGCTCAAAAGGTACTCACCACTAAAGAGCAATGCTTTGCCATTTGGGCACCACACGATTACCACCAACCACATTACTCCCAGTAGGACATGATCCAAGTTGAAACACTTGAGGCACACCTGGAGGGAGTCTGGTGGATCCAGTTTTTATACCAGGACATATGGCCTGGGACATTGTGCAGCAGGTACACAAACAACTGCACCTAGGCAAAATGGCTTTGGCAAAGGCCCTGCAAAGGGAAGTTTATATTAATAAAATACACAGTATTGCAGCTACTGCCTGTGCAAGGTGTGAGATTTGCGCAGCCAATAACCCTAGACAGGGACTACAACCGCCACCAGGCCATCAACCCAGAGGTTGTTACCCGTTTGATTCTCTTATGATTGATTTCACTGACATGCCCCGCTGTGGTTCATACAGTGCAATGTTGGTCATAGTGTGCACCTACACGGGATGGCCCGAGTGCATCCCCACCCGCACTAAGAGGGCCACTGAGGTCGCTAGGGCACTACTCCACATACTAATCCCTAGATATGGCTTACCTTCAAGGATTTCATCTGATAATGGTCCAGCATTTATCCATAAGGCCACTCAGCAATTAGCTAAGGTATTGGGTATCACTTGGAAACTCCATTGTAGCTTTCATGCCCCTTCTGGAGGCAGGATAGAGAGAATTAATAGAACTATTAAGGAGAAGCTTGCCAAAATATGCCAGGAAACGCATCTTAAATGGACGGATGCCTTGAGTTTGGCTCTGGTTGCTGTTAGGTGTGCTCCCCAAAAGGGAATCTCGCTTTCTCCATTTGAATTACTATATGGTAACAATATATATATATAACAACCTATTTCGCTTAGATATTCAAAATACTGTACAAATCTCTGATACTATCAGAGTGCAACAACTCCAAGCCCTTAACACGATTGTCCGAAAATTACAGCGATACGTATTAACTTGTAACCTCCCTACATAACATACACCCAGGACAAGAGGTCTGGGTTAAAGATTGGAAACGGGAAACATTGAGCCCCAAGTGGAAGGGACCCTACACTGTTGTTATGTATTCTCCCCTTGCCGTTAAGGTGGCCGAAATAAAACTGTGGATTCACTGGTCCCGAGTTAAATTGGCTGCACCTACCCAGTGGAAAGTAGAATCCCATCCAATTCACCCATTAAAAGTAACTCTCCGGAAGATTTTGTGGGATATCTCCCCTTGTGGTGACACTCTGGAAGCTCTCCCTCTACCAACGGGAGATGAAGAGGAAACGAGCCCTGCAGGTGTCACACCAGAAGCTGACACCCAGTGCACGGGTCGGGTAATAGAGGAAGAAACCCCTGTAGGTGTTACACCGGAAACTGACACCCATCGCACAGGTCTCCCCCGGAAACTTAGATCCCACGTCAGGAACACCTGAGGCTTACATATCCTTAGAAAAAGGGGAATTGGTAGTGGTAGGAGATATCACTTATTGAGATATGGAGGCAAATCAAAGGATGCGGGAAACATCCTTATGCCCTCTATTTGGACAGTAACCATCCTGCTACTGATTACTGTTGCTCTTAACTTCATGTACTTATATGAGTTGCTAGTGGGGAAGGATGGCAACATAAATATGGAAATATCCCTTGATGAGGATGCAGTTGATGAATGATACTCCCCAGACCCCTCTGAAGATAAAGAACCCCCACCACTAGACGATGGGGCAGAGATTAGGCCATGTGACATGTGTTTTACGGTACAGCCTACAGGAAGACATTTTACTTATAGTGTAACCAGCTTCCCTAATTGCTCCACTACCAATCTTCCCCAATGTGAACACAAGGGAACCAGATATTGGCAGTGGGTGTATAACAATACCATAAGGTGCCACCTCCTACGTACCCCTTGGGTACCAAATAGACATGTTCGCATCCCTCGAGATACAAGACATACAATACAAAGAGTAAAAGATCCTGCTTGTGTTCACTGCGTAGACGAACAAGGATCCTAACAGCTACCATTGGAAAACCCACCTCTTGTACACAATTTAATTTAACATCATCATGTTATTGTACCCTGCTTACAAAGGAAGGGGGTCAGAAGAGAACACTAATCCAAAAATGCAAAGGGCTGCAGGGTGTAGTATGTTATACAGAGAATCATCCGGCTCTGCCAAATACTCCTTTGAAGCCAACTAATCTTCCGAACCCTAGAAAGTATTCCCCAAAATACAGAAAATAACCCCAGACAGTTCAAATGTTCCAGGTACTAGGGATCCTTTATACCCTAACAATTGTACAGTATGTATTAAGACTGTGCTAAAAGGGAAAACAATTGCCACAACTGTGATATATCATATCTATTATACTTGTCAGAAAAAAACCTATCCCTTGTTGTTATAATAGGACTTGGTACTCTATTTGCCCCCACAAGAATGAATGTTATGATCCAAGACTTGTCCCGGCCCAAACGTGGTTGGTGGCCAGGAGTGGAGGTAGCCCTAACGGCCCAATCATCTCTCAAACACGAATACTTACATCCAATAGCCCGGGTACCATTGCATTTGATGTCTGCAAAGTGGCTGGGTATCCCACATCTTGTGGTACTTCCCTATCCTGGCACAGAACATATGCCCAAAATGATATATATATATATATATATTTGTCCCCAGAAGCATCACAGGGCAAATGCGGGAACACTGTTTGGGACCCGAGAATGTTCCAATCCTGGAGAAACATATTGTACATCCTGGAGCTGTGTAAAATGGGCCACCTATAACACAGATAAGGGACAGGGGACTGATCTCCAGGTGTCGAGGATATTACAGACAAAAGAGTGTACCCTATATAACTGTAATTGGGTCAACATTACTATACCTCGCCCTCAGTACTGGATTCGACAATATGGCCCAGAGATGGGAATTAAATTATATGCAAAAGGGACTGATCCTGGTGGTCGTATCCACCTATCTATAGAAACTAAAAAGTATGCAGCCAATGCTCATTCTTGATATTTCTCTGAATTCTGGCAGGAGGTTGACATAGAGTTCCAACCGTCACACGAAGAACGAAACCTCTTCCTAGAATTAGCATCTACTATAGCCCATACACTTAATGTTAGCAACTGTTACATTTGCGGGGGTACAAAAATAGGGGACCAGTGGCCATGGGCAGCGCAAGAATGGAATTATTTCATTCCTTACAATCTGTCAGCAATGCCAATACATCAGCCACTCTCCAGATGGGAATTGACCAATCCCATCATAGCTCAGTGGTGTTTAGCGAATACACAGGGAACAGGACCTTCTGTAGGGGAAACAGAGTCTCTGGAAGTTCATGAATGGAATCGGTCTACTAGTTTTTGGCAATATTGGCCTAATAAAACAAATCAATTCTCGGCCAACTATATCCTGCAGAGCATGACTGAAGCATGGGGTGCATTGGATTTGTGGTGATGTGGCTTATAGTACTCTCCCCTCAGGGTGAAAAGGAGTATGCACTCTAGGAGTTATACACCCTTCCTTTTTCATGTTACCTTTAAACATACCTCAAGTAGTGAATGCGGATCATTGGCAGAGTAGAAAGCTACAAGCTGATTATAAAATTGGGGATTGGAAAGATGAGTGGCCCCCTGAATGAAAAATTCATTATTACGGCCCAGCTACTTGGGCAGCTGATGGCACTTGGGGTTATCGCACTCCAATATATATGTTAAATCGAATCATAAGACTCCAAGCTGTTGTAGAACTAATTGCCAATGAGACGGCTCAGTCTCTGCGCACCCTAGCAACCCAACAAAGGAAGCTTAGGGATGCAATTTATCAAAATCGCCTTGCTTTAGATTATCTCTTGGCAGCCGAGGGAGGTGTGTGTGGTAAATTTAACTTTACCAATTGTTGCCTGGAATTCGATGATGTTGGTGAAGTCATTGAGCAACGTGCTAGATGTATTGAGGATCTTGCTCATGTACCTGTCCAGAAATGGAATGGCCTTGACCTATGTGATATTTTTGGAACTTTGTTTCCTAAATTACCTGGTCTTCAGGCGATTGTTGCACTTGTTGGTATGATTGCTGCCGGATGTATAATTCTACTATGCATTCTACCTATTTTTGTAAAAACTATCTCTAATAGTCTTTCTATGTTAGTAGAGAAGAAGGCTACTGCTAAGGCGATGGCACTGTGGGAATATGAGAAATTGAACACTTATGAAGAACTTGTCCCTATTTGTGAAACTCCACAATAATCAGGAGATTTGGGTGAAGTTTGAAAGGGGGGAATGAAGCAGTCTAGAAGGTTCCAAACAAAGTATACATTTACCAGAAATCCTGTAAACCCGAAGTGTTGCTTCTTATAAAAATATTGTGCAAAACCGCAAAATTGCTGAAGTAAGGAACTGGAAATGACCATGTTACTGTAAACAAGGGTGGACATGGAAAATAACAGATGGTGTAAGATATCTGAGTAATCAAAAATGTACTTCTCACTTCCTCTATATTTCCTTTATAGAAATGTCTATATTATTCTCCTTTTTTGGTAAAATGGCGACTCCACCGGGACTCAAACCTGGAACCTTTGAATTAGAAGTCCAATGCACTATCCAAATATAGCAGAAATTCTTGCTTCCAAATCAGGACACAAGACCATGAAAGGTTGGCGAATACAGGTTTTATTTGTGAACAAGATTCAGAGCATTAACATGGCAAATTCTGAACCCCCGACTCTTCCTGATTCATTACTTTTATACATATCATGACCTCAGACTAGGCCGGGTCGTTCCTTCTGTTATACTACAACTTTAAAAGTACAACTATAATGACGTGGGAAAATACCCGAACAAAGCTGGATACCATACATATAAATACCCGCAAAAACTTAAGAATGTGTGTATGTATGTATGTATGCGTGTATATGTATATGTGTGTGTGTGTGTGTGTGTATTTTCTTAAGTTTTCGTGGGTACTTACATGTATGGTATTCAGCTTTGTTCGGGTATTTTCCCACGTCATTGTAGTTGTGCTTTTAAAGTAGCAACGTTTCGGCAGAATCTCATCTGCCATCATCAGCAGTAGGCTAGCCCCAAATTTAAAACTGAAACAACTATAAAAGTCTGACTCACAGACGAACATAATACAGAAGCCTGATGATGGCAGATGAGAGTCTGCCGAAACGTTGCTACAACTTTAAAAGCACAACTACAATGACGTGGGAAAATACCCGAACAAAGCTGAATACTATACATACGTACATATATAAACTATATATATATATATATATATATATATATATATATATATATATATATATATATATACACACACACACTTATATATATATATATCTTTGGTTATTCGGGTTTTCTCCCGCGTAAGACTGGCAGTATCTAGGCAACGTTTCGATGAAGTCTCATTCATCATCTTCAGGCTTCTGTCTTCGGCTCTGTGCTTCTCAGAGTGATGTGAGCTTGCAGCTGCTTCTTCCTTTTAACTGCTAGTGGGGGTGTGACTTGATTGGGTGGGGGCTTGGCTGTGTTCTGATTGGGTGTGTGTGTGTTCTCATTGGTAGGGGGTTGGCCGTGTTCTGATTGGCTGGAGGCGTGTTCTGTTCAGGTGGGGGCTTGGTTGTGCTCAGGTTAGTCTTAGTTGCTGGGGGATTTGAGCTGGTGAGCTGTAATCCTGCTGTTTGGCTTCGAGTTCGTGGTCGTGCTGCATCTTCATGGTGGGTATAAATTTGCTTCATGTATGGCTCGGAGGGGTTTGAAGTGGGTAGTGATGCAGCTGCAGTGCGGCTTCTGGTCCGTGGTCGTGTCTCATCTTCTGTGTGGGTGTGAGTCTGCTTTCTGCATGGAAATGTGGTGGTGGCATCTTGTGTGGCCCTCATGGGTGTGGGTCTGGTGTCATTCTTCATGTTAGGTACTCGTCTGTTCATGAGGGCGGGTTTCCAAATGGCTGGTAGGTGGGAGGTGTCATCTCATTTATTCATGCTGTGTGGGCGTTTTTCTATCTCTATGGCTTCTCTGATTATTCTGCTGTTGAAGTGTTCGGTTTTGGCGATAGTTCTGGTATTTTTAAAGTCAATCTCATGTCCTGAGGGTTTGAGGTGTTCGACCAGGGAAGAGGTCAGTTCTTCTTTTTTAATTGAGTTCTTATGTTCTTCAATGCATGCACTTATTCTTCTGTTAGTTTGTCCAATGTATGTAGTGGGGCAGGCAGTGCAAGGGATTTCGTATACTCCTTGGTTTTCTAATTCGATTTTGTCTTTGGGGTTTCTTAGGATGGTGGATATTTTTCTGTTTGTGCAGAATGCCGTTTTAATGTTGTGTTCTTGCATCAACCCAACATTTGTCATTTTGATCATCACTCAGGCATGTTCTGTGGATCAGCTGCTGACACCTGAGGCATAATGGATGTGAAAGGTTCTGGAGAGGAAGGTGATTCTGACACTTCCTCATCCTCCTGGCTCACGTCTGCATCTCTCATTAAAGCAGGTTCAAATTCCAATGCCAAACTCTCCTCATCACTCGAACCTGTGTCTTCTGACACATCAGACTCAAAGCGCACAGCAGGCTCAAACCTCCCAGTCACAACACACACATATATATATTTGTTTTCATAGATTTTCACCATCCAGCATGGCCCCCCATCCCTGGAGGCTAACATCTGTTGAAATCAGCAATCTGTCCGGCTCTTTGAACGGATACTCCCTCAAAAGCGCAGGAGACTGCCACCAGCAGAACAAGCGCAGAACCTGTGGGAGGATCTGCACCCTGGAGTAAGAGTTGCTGATGCCTGCTCATTGAAAGGGAAGCGGGAACCACTGAAGAGTCAGTGAGTGCAGTCTTGCCCACGGACAATACCAATGCAAGAGATCATCCTTCCCAGCAGTCTGGAAAGATGAGCCAAGGGGAGATTGTAGGGCAGATTGATGTGATGTGGACTGGATTAAGAGGTCGTCCAGGTAACACTGAAGTCTGACAGGAACTGCCCGAAGGGTAGCCAGCAATGCCGCCAGTACTTTGGTGAAAACTCTGGGAGACGACAGCCCGAAAGGAAGGGCCTGGTACTGGAAATACCTGTACTGATAAGAAAAATGAAGCAACTGGTAGTGATGATGCCAGATAGGAATGTGGAGATAGGCCTCCGTAAGGTCTATGGAAGAGAGGAAGTCATCCTCCTGAATGCTCTCTAGGATGGAATGCAAGGTCTGCATTTTGAAACGCCTGTGTGGGATGAATCTGTTTAAAAACTTCAGATCTAGGATGGCATGCCACCCCCCAGGTGCCTTTGGAACCACGAAAAAAACTGGAATAAAACCCTCACCCTTGCTGGTGCAAAGGAACTGGTTGAATGGCCCTAATATCGACAAGAAGCTGGATGGCCAATTCCATTAGGGCCATTTTGGCACCATCCCGTGATACAGGGCAGGTCACAAAATGCTCTGGAGGTGAAATAAATTCTAGTTGCAGACTCGATCTGATTGTATTGAGGACCCAGGCATCCAATCTAGACTCTTCCCATCTGGTGATAAAGAAGGCCAGATGACCTCCGATGGGAGGAGGGAACAGGCATTTATTTGGAGCGTCAGAAGGCATGGCCCTCTCCTCCTTGAAAGGGCCGTCTAACCGTATATTGATGCTATTGTTGGTTAATTGCCTCAGGGCACTGCTCCTGGCGTTGAGGGAAGCCCTCTGATGATGGGAGAAGAGAGGGGAAGGTTCAGCCCAGAAAGATGAGGGACGGAAATAAGGGGTTGGGCAGTAATCCACCCTCTTCCCCACCGAGGAGAGGACCTTCCTCTTATCCCTATTCTTGATCAAATATGGATCCAGGGCCTCACCAAAGAATTTCTCACCCGCATAAGGAGCTGATGTCAGCTTCCACATGTGGCGTGATTCAGATTGCCAGTTCCGGAACCAAAGTAGTCGTCTAGCTGTGATCAAGGAGACCATGGCTCTGGAGGCAAATTTTGCTGAACTCAGAGTAGCATCCACCATAAATTCAGCCGCTGCGATAATTTTATTTAGATCTTAGTGAGATTTAAAATTAGGCAGAGGAAGGCGCTCCTATACCTGATGCAGCCAGCAGAGTGAGGCTCTGGTTTAAAAAATGATGCTGCTGTCGATACTTGGACAACCCAAGCTGAGGCCTGATGGTTATGTTTGAGCGTTTCCTCTGATATTTTGTCCTCAGGCTTGACTGGTTTGGTGGGGGTGCCAGACGAGGAGAAGGAAGCTACTACTGGAGCATCCACTGAGGGGACCACAAGGGTAGAGGCCAAGGCTGTCCTACATTGTAGAAATGCCGATCATGTGATGAAGGTCTAGGCCAAGCAGCAGGGGTGGCACACAGTTCTTTAACAAGGTCCAAAAATAACAGAGGAGAAGGAAGAACCTCTGTGTGGACCACAGGTTTAGAGAAAAGAGTATCCCCTTGGGTTGAAGAATCCCTCTGAGGTTCAGGTGCCACTTCCTCTGGGGTCAACTGGGCAGTGACCAAGGCCTTCTGTAATAAGGGTTTAAATAAGGCTGGCATAAAGACCGCCATTGAGGCGAGCTAGTCCTGGAGGAAACTTTCTGCCTCAGACACATATGGATCTCTGATCTCATCCTCTTCCTCCTCTGCCCTGGAGGAGTGGCTATGCTCTGAGGGGAGTGAATAATCCCTTTCCCCATAATCCCCCCAATCAGATTGAGAAGAGGGCCTATCAACCTCCTGACGTCTAGGCTATTCCCTGTGTCTAGGAGGGGCCCCTAAAGAGGGATTGGGGAACCAGTCTTGTTCACCCCTCCGAGGGCAAAAGAGCTGTTGGAAGCCCTGTGCTAATCCTCACTGAATGGCAGAAAAGACTACTAGGGAAAGGAGCGTTGGTTTTACCTGAAACACATCTTCTAGTTGTACGGGAGGAGAATCCAAAGCACGGGCTGTCTTCCTTACTTAAAGATAGAGTCAATCAAAGTTTAGTCCAGCCCTCGTCCCACTGTGCATGCCCAGTTTCTGATGAAGGCGGATGATTGACTTGGAGAGTTCTTGGTGCTCTTTCTTGACCATTCCGTGCTCGGACTAAAGGTGGGATTTGGATTCTCCTCCCGTACAACTAGAAGATTCATTTCAGGTAGGACCAATGCTCTTTCTCAGTTGTACCGATCGGAGAATCCAAAGCATGGGATGTATCCAAGCTAATTGTCCTGAGGGTGGGCCAACTCCTTATCCCAAGCCGCCATCTCCGTGTAAATTCTTTATAGTACCCTTCTTCCAAAGGAAGTGTGATGACCCGTAGTCTCTCAAAATAACCCCAAACCCAAAACATATATTAAAATCCGGTAATGCCTTCAACTTAATTTCACTGTTTTATTAGGCACAGTTTAAAGTCACAAAAGTAAGTAATGAGGCAAAAAGAAAACCAAACAAATCGCATTGACAAGAGTTCCAAAGCAAGCCAAGATAACTAATCATAAACTCCAGGAAAATAATTGAGGAGAGTCCATGGGAAGAACGCCAGCAAAGATAAACCTCTTTCAAAGAAAACATTAAACTAAACTTTGACTCCAGCAATTCTGACTACGTAGTTACAAACTTATATACATAGCTCCCAGCTACAAACCACAAGGAGGATCATGGTAATCTCCTCCTGAGTAGACCTCGCTTTTCCCTGATCCTCTCCTCCTTGCGGGACCTAGGATGGATAGGGGATGGGCCTGCATCCTCCTCTGACTGCTCAGCCGGCCTCTGCCCTTTCCCACCCTCCTCCACCACCTCTGGGGCCAGACTCCCACTCCCTGTTGGCTGTTCCTCCTCTTCCTCAGAGTCAGTCTCCATCAAGGGCATGACACTATCCCCCCGCAGGGCCCCCTCCCCTGGGATCAGGCAGACGAAGACGTTGAGGAAACCGAGCATGAAAGTCCTGGACCAAACGAGGAGCATGAACATCAGTGGCATCGACCCAGGTGAAGTCCTCTGGTCCATAACCTTTCCATGCCACCAAATACTGAAATAGGCCTCGCAACTGGCGTGAATCTTGGATGCTATCCATTTTGTACTTCTCCTCTCCCAGAGGGGCTACTGGGGCCGGCAGTAATGGAGCTGATCTATGCAAACTGTCAGCCAAGGCAGGGACTAACAGGGAACAATGGAAAACAGGATGGATACACATGGTCCGTGGCAGGGAGAGACGATAAGCCACAGGATAAAGGTCCCAATGAACGGTGACCAAGCTTTTTCGATAGTCGTGTCATTGGTAAATATCGAGTAGAGAGCCAAACTCGATCGCCGACAGCTAAAGGAGGAACATTGCGACGATGTCAGTCTGCAAACTTTTGATAGTCTTCCTTGGCTCTCTCTAGTTGATCACAGACCATGTGGTGCACAGCTTTTAACTCCTGCAAAAACGTATCCACTGCTGGAACTGGGGATTCAGACGGGGCTAAAGGGAAAAATCATGGATGAAACCCATAGTTAGCAAAGAAAGGGGACACATGGGTGGATGCATGTTGAGCATTGTTATAAGCAAATTCTGCCACCAGCAGCACTTCCACCCAATTGTCTTGTTGATTATTGCCGAAACAGTGGAGGTACTGCTCCAAAATAGCATTCACTCTCTCTGTCCCCCCATCAATTTCAGGGTGATGAGCAGATGACAGACATGCCTGAACCTGCAGTTTCGCAAGTAGGATCTGCCAAAAGCATGCTGTAAATTGTAACCCCCGATCTGATACCATGCGATCTAGTAACCTATGCAACCAGAAAACATGGGAGATAAACAATTGAGCCATTATCTTGGACGATGGAAGACCTGCACACGGAATAAAGTGGGCCATTTTAGTCAACATATCCACCACCACCAAAATGGTTGTGGCACCATTTGATGATGGTAACTCAACGATGAAATCCAAGCAAACTGCTCCCCATGGTCGTTCTGGCGTAGGCAAGGGCTGCAAAAGACCAGGGGGTGCACCAGGAGCATACTTGGTTTGGTGACAGATCTCACAGGACACCACATATCCCGACGCATCATGTTTAAGTCTCGGGCACCAAAATGTCCTAGAGGTGAGGTGCAGCGTTTTGAACACTCCAAAGTGTCCTGCCGCCGGACTATCATGACATTGATGTAGGATAAGGCCACAAAGAGGACCTCCAGACACATAAATGCAATCACAGAACCGCAACAGGTCCCCAATATATGCCCAAGGAATCTCTTGTCTCCAATTCTCATCCAATTCTTGACGTCGACCTGCCACAAATGGGTCCTGCCACTGTGCCTCCTGAATCCTCACTCGAAGGTCCACAGGTTCCTCAGTGGCCGCAAACCGCTCCAACGGAATCACCGTCCAGGGCAAGATTTTATCCTCCCTTTGGGTATACTCGGGCTTCCGAGATAGGGTGTTGGCGCATTGATTCCCTCCACTCGGAACATAGGCCATCCAGAAATCAAATTGAGCAAAGAATAAGGACCATCTCACTTGACGCTGGTTCAATGTCCAAGCTGTACATAGGTGTTCCAAATTGTGATGATCCGTCCAAACCTCGATTTGGAGATGAGCCCCCTCCAGGTGGTGCCGCCATGTCTCAAAAGCGACCTTAACTGCCAATAGCTCCTTGTCCCAAATCGTATAGTTGTGCTCTGGAGCCGACAACTTCCGGGAATAATAAGCGCACAGCAACAAGGTGCCTGCTGGAGCATAGGACTGGAGGAGCACCGCACCAACATCCACATCGGAAGCATCTGTTTCCACCACAAATGGCTGACCTAAATCAGGGTGTTTGAGGATAGGCTCGGAAGCAAAGGCAACTTTCAATGCCTCGAAAGCTGCCTGCTCCTCAGCACCCCAATGGAACTTCTCCACCTTCTTGAGCAGATTAGAAAAGGGAGCAGTCAAGGCAGCAAAGCAGGGAATAAATGTGTGGTAGTAGTTCACAAACCCCAACAGTCATTGCACATCCTTAACACTCTGTGCAGGTTCCCACTCCTGCAACGATTGAATTTTTTCCGGGTCCATTTCCACCCCAGCAGGTGAAATATGATGTCCCAAGAAGTCAATCATGGTTTGTGCAAACTGACACATGTTTAGCAAACAGGTGGTTATCACACAAACATTGCAGCACCAGCTGCACATGCTGCCAATGTTCCTGCAGGGAGTCTGAGTAAATCAAAATGTCATCTAAATAAATGACCACGAATTGATCCAACAAATCAGGGAAAACATCATGCATGAAATGCATGAACATAGCTGGGGCAATGGTGAATCCAAAAGGCATCACGGTATACTCAAAATGCCTGTACCTGGTCTGAAAAGCTGTTTTTCACTCGTCCCCTGCACGAATGCGAACCAGATTGTAGGCCCCATGCAAGTCCAACTTCGTAAAGATCTTAGCTTGATGAAGCTGCTCAATCAGTTCAGGGATGAGGGGAAGCGGGTACTGATTCCTCTGTGATTGCATTCAACTTGCAGTAATTACAACACAAACGTAGCTCCCCCAATTTCTTTTTCACAAAAAGCATCAGTGCAGCCAATGGGGAGGTAGAAGGCTGGATAACTTCCTTTCTGGAGGTTTTTGTCAATAAAATCCCACAACGTGGCCAACTCCTGTTCTGACAGGGAATATATCCGACCCACCGGCAAGTTTGCATTGGGCAACAACTCGATTGGACAGTCATACACCCGATGCAGAGGCAACTGATCCACCTCCTTCTCCCCAAACACATCAGCAAAGTCCACCAACTCCACCAGTAGATCCAGGTCTACGGGCGTAGCTACACTCCCTGCACAGGAGTGCAAGCAATGGTTGGCACACTTCCTATCAAGGAACTGCACAGCTCCAGATGACCAGACAACATGTGGATCATGGGCCTGTAACCACTCCAAACCCACCGGAAAATGAGGCACTGTGGCAACGTAAAACAGTTTCCTCCTCCATGCTGCCGAATACGCATGCAAAGGGGTTTGGTTGCAGCAACCACAGGTCCTGAACGAAGGGGCCGACCATCTATCGTCTCCACCATTACTGGTGGGAATACCTGTTGCTGAGGAATGAACCACTGCTTAACAAAATGAGCATGCATGAAATTGGCTGTGGCCCCTGAGTCAATCAAAGCTGGAATCTCCACCACTCCCACACCAGGCACGAACACACTTGCTGGCAGCACAAGATGTTTCACCAATAGCGACTGCAGTGGAGATGTCGAAGATGTCAAAGGTGGCAAGGGTGGCAAGGTTGGTAATGATGGCGGGCATATGAACTTTACATCCCGACCTACAGACCCTCATAGGCCAAGCGATGCTTGTTTCCCGCCACCGCAGGTATCGCTGCTGTGGATGTCTTAACAGTACACTTGGCCTCAAAATGGCCTCAATTGCCACAATAGAGGCATAAACCATCACGACATCTATTCTTTTCTACTTAAGGGTGGCATGGGTTCCTCCAAAGGCAATTCCACCAAAGGTGCCAACTCATCCAGTAGCTCCAACAAGAAACCCTCCTGAAACTGGTCTAATAGTGCTGCCTCATTCCATTGTACATCCTGAGCAACCACCTGAAAACTAGCAGTATAATCCATGAGTGAGCCACGCCCCTGCTTCAACTCTTTCAAACGTCTATTTGCTGTTTGGCTTTGAACAGGTTCCTCAAACATGGCCTGAAACTGATGGCAAAACTCAGCATAATTGTCCAACATCTGGTGGGCTGGGTCAGCAGAGGCGTCGCCCAATGTGCTGCAGAGCCTGACAACAAACTAATGAAAAACCTGACCTTATCCTGATCAGTGGGAAAGTCCTCAAGCCGAAGGCTCATGTAAAGCTGGCACTGCCCAAAAAATGCTGGAAATTGGGCCAGCGAACCATCAAATTTATCTGGCACTGCCACTGGGGATTTTCGGCGTGGCTGCGGAGCTTGCATTTGTGCCACCTGTGCAGTCAAAAGAGCGACTTGCTGGGTTAACTGGGCAATCTCTGCTCTGAGCTGATGCATGGTCACCCCACAAAAAACAAAAATAAGTTGAAGGGGTGGCAGGAGTCAAAATGTGATGACCCGTAGTCTCTCAAAATAACCCAAAACCCAAAACATATATTAAAGTCCGGTAATGCCTTCAACTTAATTTCACTGTTTTATTAGGCACAGTTTAAAGTCACAAAAGTAAGTAATGAGGCAAAAAGAAAACCAAACAAATCGCATTGATGAGAGTTCCAAAGCAAGCCAAGATAACTAATCATAAACTCCAGGAAAGTAATTGAGGAGAGTCCATGGGAAGAATGCCAGCAAAGGTAAACCTCTTTCAAAGAAAACATTAAACTAAACTTTGACTCCAGCAATTCTGACTACGTAGTTACAAACTTATATACATAGCTCCCAGCTGCAAGCCACAAGGAGGATCATGGTAATCTCCTCCTGAGTAGACCTCGCTTTTCCCTGATCCTCTCCTCCTTGCGGGATCTAGGATGGAGAGGGGATGGGCCTGGATCCTCCTCTGACTGCTCAGCCGGCCTCTGCCCTTCCCCAGCCTCCTCCACCACCTCTGGAGCCACACTCCCACTCCACTGGCTGTTCCTCCTCTTTCTCAAAGTCAGTCTCCACCAGGGGCATGGCAGGATGTTTCAGCTGATGCAAATGTATCCAGTTTATAATTTCTGATGAATGGAGATGGCGATGACCACATTGCTGCCCTACAGATCTCTTCAATCGAGGCCTGTGTGTTCCATGCTGCTGATGTGGCTGCACTCCTGGTTGAATGTATCCAGCAACTGCAGTGTTTGGCTTTCATAAGTTTTTGTTATACATGTCCTGATCCATCTGCCTATGGTTGATGGTGAAACCCTTTGTCCCAATGAGCTCGGACTAAATGAAACAAACAATGCCTCCGTTTTTCTAATGGGCCTTGTTCTCTTAATATAAATGCGCATAGCTCTCCTTACGTCCAAGGAGTGCCATTTCCTTTCTAGGCTATGGACCGGTTCCGGGCAGAAGTCTAGTAGTACTAATTCCTGTGCTCTATGGAACATAGAATTGATCTTTGGGATAAAGGTCGGGTCTAATCTTAATATTACCCTGTTTGGGTAGACTATACAGAGGTCCTCTCTCACGCTGCCAACTCTGGCATTCTTCTGGCTGTTAGGCTATTAGGAAGGTTACCTTAAGGGTGACTGAGGGTAATCCTACTGCCACAGCGGTTCAAAGTCATGAGTGCACTTCGCACCCTTGTCAAATCCCAAGTAGGGTACCTAATGTATCACTGGTACCTATGTATCACTGGCTTTAGATTGGTTGCTCCCTGATGAACGAGCGGATTAGGGGATGTCATGAGAGGGACTCCAAGGTCCCGCAACCCAACACTGCTGCTATCACTGCTACCTGCTTCTGTAAGGTGTTAGGGGTTAAACTCTTCTCGAGGCCTTCCTGGAGAAAATCGAGCACTTGAGTAACTAACACTGTGGTTGGATCTATTTGTTTCTTGGAACACCAGGTTCCAAATGCTCTCCAAGTAGCATCATAAATTCTGTTGGTTGATGGGAGGGCAGGGCTGGCATTGCAGCGGTACGACGTGTGGTCTTGAAGCTTCAAGATCTCCGTCTATATCTCTGCTGCTGGATGGTCCTTTTGGACCTAAACCGTCCTGTAGAGACGGTGATAGAGAAGGGCATATCCTGCTGCTCCCAGGAACATTGCAAAGTCCCTTGTACATTCAGGAGAAGCCCTTTTTTCCAGCAGCAGAAAGGCAGCCATTGAAGCTGCTGAAGCTGGACAGCTCCGCAACAAAAGAAAGTTGGAGAGAAAGTGTGTCAGTTTGGTGAGATAATTTCTAATCATTATTATTTAAGAGAACACCCTAAATGACTGTAAGAAAAGTTAAAATTGAAGACAGAAGAGGTTAAGCGGCGAGCTTAAGCCTAAATCAAACTTAGTGTTTTTTTAATCCTTTTTATTGCTGGATTTTTTACAAATGCCTTTTAATTTTAAACTGGACTGGTCTTTTTTTTCTTTCTTTATAAAATTACTGAATAATTTGTGTGTGGGGGTGGGGGTGGGTGGGTGGGTGTGGGTGTGGGTGTGTAAGACTTTCTTCCTTTTTCTTTTTCAATGCCTTATTATATAGTTTTATTTGTACTTCTCAATTTCTTTTTTTTTTCTTTTGTTTTGAATATAAGGAGGGAAGTGAAAATAGAGGATAATAAGTAACACTTCCACCCAGAGGCTTGGAAACATTGTTTTCTTTTTCCTGTTTGAGTGTTTGATAACTTTGAGAAAAATAAGCGCTGGTGTTACATTTCAAGGACTCTGAGCCTGTTTATTGATATGATAGAGGGATGAACATGGAAGATTGTTTATAAAGGTGCTCCTCTGGTATATTATCAGTGGCTGGAGTCAGGAGTTGAAGGAAAGCTTGGAGTTGAAAGAAAGAAGATTGCATTGACCTTTGAAAAAGAACTGCAAATTTTGTTTGGAATTCAACAAGAGTCTTGGATATTATATAGTGGCGGTGTTTTCTCTTTGACAGAAAGCTTGTTTTTTCTTTTCTTTTTGGTGTTACCACTCTACTTTCCCCCTCATTTAGTTATTTTTAGCTGGACTGTGGCCTTTTGGGGGAGAAGCATGTGGGTTTTTTTTCTTAAAGAAGGTGCATTTCTTTTTTCCTTTTCTTTGGAAATATTATTTTTACGCATAGACAGACATATATTTTTCTCTCTTTTTTTTGCTGGAGATCGTTAATTGTAATATTTGGTTTATCCCACTCTACTTAATTGGATTAAGGTATAGAAGAACCTGAAGACATTTATATTTACTTTTTATTGTGATTGACCTGTAATTTTTTTTTTCTTTTTTAAACAACTGGAACTAATTGGATTAAGGTATACAAGAGCCTGAAGAGTTCTTCACTGTTATTTGGGATTACATTTGCCTTCCATATAAGTGGATTAAGGTATAGAAGAACCTGAAGATTTTGTATTGTTTGGAAATGAGTAGAAAGCTAACGGCTACTGGCTCTTCAATATCGACTTCCTCTTCTTCACCATCTGGAGGGCAACGATCAATACAGATGATGTTGCAGCAGGAAAAGGAACAAGAGAATGACAAGGAGGTAACATTTCAGATGATTGAAAGAAACAAGAGTGGAACATTGGGATGTGAGATTGACAAATCAGAATTTTATCTTAGATTTCAAAATATAGAAGGGAAAAAAATTGGCAGAAATAGAAATTCTGGCAGAAGCATTGGAGATAACCAAACAGAAAATGATGGATGGAATAGATGAGGTGTTTTGAGTTTTTACAAGGTATGCAATGAGAAATAAACTACCAAGAGAAGTCTATATAAGATTTACTAAGAAAGCAATTAAAACGCAAATACTACCAATTACAAGGGAAAAAATACTGAAATACAAAGACAAGGAAATTGTGGTTCTGAAACAAGTATCAAGAAGAGTGAGAGAGATGAGAAGAGAATATCAATTCCTGACTAAAATATTACTTAAGAAAGGTGTTAACTACATATGGCTGATACCAGAAGGTCTCATGTTTACATGGCAAGAACAAAGACACAGAATAAATTCAACTGAGAAAGCAGACCTATTTCATGCAGAATATTTTGGAGGGAAAGAGGAGGAAACTAATTGAATTCCAAGAGGAATGTCTAGCAGCGGCTGAAAAAGAAGGTGCAGTAGGCAGCAATGTGGAATCTAGAGAAGGGGTGTTGGTAAACTTACCAGTGAACGCCCTTTCTAGACACGCTGCGATAGAGTCCAGCATTGGGTATAACTCCGCCTTCTTATGACATGAGCTGAGTCTGCCATAATAAAAGGTTTGCCTCACCTTCCACCCCCTCTTCAATCACTCTCTTGATTACACTTGGTACCAACAGAAGTGGGGGAAATGCATAGAGCAATCCCCTTGGCCATGCTCCTTGGAGCGCATTGGTTCCTTCCGCTCCCTGTGTTCGGAATCTTGAGTAGAATCTCGGGAGTTGTGCACTTGTTGGGGTTGTAAACAGGTCCAGGACTGCTGTCCCGAATCTGTGCGACAGTTCCCTGAACAAGGTACGAGTATAGGCGCTACTCTGAGTGGTCGCCCATTGTTCTGCTGAGGCAATCTGCCTGAATCAATCTGAGCCAATCTGCCTGAATCTTTCCCACTCCTGATATGTGTTCTGCCCTGATAGATAGGAGGTATGTCTCCGCTCAGTGGCCCAATCGCTCTGCTTCTTGCATGAGTGCTAGGGAGAACCCCCCTGCCTGTTGATATGAGCCTTGGCAGTCATGTTGTCTGTCAGGATCAGCATGTGCTGTCCCACTATCACTGACCTGAAGGCCCTTAGAGCCAGGTGAGATGTCCTGGGCTCTAACCAGTTGATGTGGTTCTTGAGGTCTGAATGAGACCACTGACCGTGTGTAATCTGGTTCTGACAATGCCCCCCCCCAGCCTACTAAACTTGCATCTGTTGTGATTGTCAGTCAGATAGGTTCCTTGAACTCGTACCTTGGTTCCTGTATTGCCCTTGCCTGCTCTATGGTAAGGTAATAGGAACCACTGCAAGGTCCTTGCATGCAGTCTGGCCCAAGGTACTATCGAGATGCATGATATCATCTTCCCGAATATTTGTGACAGCAAGTCCAGTGTCACTCCCACGGCTGTGCTCACTTGATTTATTGATGACCTATTACAGCTCCTAAGTGTTGTAAATGCCCTGTCGGTTCTAAGTGGCTCTTTTCGAAATTCACCGAAAAGCCATGCTCTTCTAATGTTTGTATTGTAATTTCTAGATCACATTTTGCTCTTAAGTGTCGATGTCAACTGTATTAATATGTTGTCCAACTAGCATTTTACCCATATGGGGTTTGTCCTGAGAAAGGCTGCTACTATTGCCAGTACTTGGTGAATGTCCTCAGTGCCGAGAACAGGCTGAATGGTAGAGCTCTGTATTGGTAGTGTCTCCCTGCATAACAAAACCGCAGAAACTTTCGGTGCCTCTTGGTAATAGGTGTGTTTAGGTAAGCATCTGTGAGGTCTACTGAAGTCAGGACATCCCCCTCCCGGATGCTCCCTAGTATAGCTCGCAGGGATTACATCTTGAATCTCCTGTACACTATGTGCCTGTTTAGTAATTTGAGATCCAAAATTGGTTGTTCCAGCCGTCACTTAGTATACCGGAATGCCCTGCTGGTCGAACTCCTGAAAGGGCGTCTTCCCTTGAACCGTTGTCCACTCCTATCTCTAAATCCTGACCTATCTGGATGTCTCGTAGGGGTCTGTGTATACTGTCTCTGTGGGTCCTGGGAGTGACTGAAGCCAGCCCCCTGAGATAGGAAAGGGCTGTTGCCATGTATATGGTGAAGATCACCTATCTGCCTGACCAAATTTCCTTGGTAAGACCTTCCTCTTGTCCTTGGTTTCTATCAATAATGGCTCAATGGCATCCCTGAAAAGTTTGTCCCCTTTAACTGGAGCGGATGCCAGTTTCCATTTATGTTTCAGATCCACCTACCAGTGATGGAGCCAAACAAGGATACTGAAGCTGCTATGGCCTTGGTTGCATACTTGACCCCATTAAGTGTGGCATCTGCTATGAACTCTGTTGCAGCAGTTATTTTGTTCAAATCCTGTTGCAATCGAAGATCACCAGGTAGTATCCTTTCCTGCATCTGCTCAAGCCATCTCAGGACTGCTCTGCTGAAAAAGGATGCCTTTATCGACCATGCCACGGCCTGGTGTAGCTTTTGTAGGGTCTGTTCCGTTTTCTTATCCTCCCCTTTTAGACCATCCTCAGCTTGTTAGCCAGCACTGTAGCAGACATGGAGGCTGCCATTGGGTTGTCTGTCGTGGGAACTGGAATTAGGTCCACTAGTTCCGCATTATAAAATCTCTTCTCATTCCCCCATCATGGGGAAAATGACTGGTCTGTCCCAATTCTTGAAGAATCCAAAGCATTATTACTATAGTTTCTATCTTTCTTTCTAAGCACTCTCTCCTTGTGTCTCCTTGGCATGAAGATGGGATCAAAACCTGGGCATGCACAGTGGAAAGGAGGCTGGACTAAACTTTGATTGACTCCATCTTTAAGCAAGGAAGCAGGAGACAGCCCACGTTTTGGATTCTCCGACCCATACAACTGAGAATGTCAGAGGAACCACTGCCTGAGTGGACTTCTCCAGGACCTAGGCCAGCAGCAGTGGGGGTGAAGGTAGCTTTGGGGCTATGTCTAATGCTACCCTGAGCGGGCTGGTTGGCAGGTAGAATTGTAGGGGCCTGAAGAAAATGAAGTCCTGATTTGCTAAGGTCTTGGGGACCCCCTTCCACCTATGTTACCACAAGAGACCAGGTTTAGGTATAGGAGAAAGAAGAAGAGTGGAGTCTCTCTTCCCTGGGCCCCACAATTTGTGCTTCCATTGGAAGGGAAGCCTCTGCAAACGTTCCCTCATTTGGTTGAGTTTTAGCAAACCGCCTCTTGAGTGCAGCACGTCTCCTTTTTTCAGCCTTTAGTTCCGCTTGGGAAATATTCTTTTGAGCGAAGGCTTTGGCCCTGATTTTTGTTACTGCTTCCCTTTGAGCTGATTGGCCACACTGCCTCTTCCTTTTTTTTTTCCTTCTGGGCCAGGGCGGGTTATGTGCCTCAAATCCAGAGGCTTCTGTCTGCTTGGAGGCATCCATGATTAAACCAGGTGTACACAAGAGGTGCTGGAAGTAACCGTCAATATGTGTCCCCTGATCTCACTGGGATAGTTCTCTCAGAAATATTGCCACAGGATAGGACAAAATGATGCTTCTGGATAATTAAAATGGCCACCAGCCTCATGTTTTGTGCTGTGGTAATAAAATGGCCACCTGCATGAGGATAAATTGTTGGAGGGCCTTTGTCATTCTATAGGCTCTAAGAGCCCCTAGAGAAGAGAGAAACCCAGGAGCGAAACTTTTAGAATCAGAGCAGCTGTGTGTCAGAAGCTTGAGATCAAACCTGCAACCTTGATGAAATTGTTGGAGGGCCTTTGTCGCCCTATAGGCTCTAAGAGCCCCGAGCAAAGAGAGAAACCCAGGAGCGAAACTTTTAGCCATGGAGCAGCTGTTTATCAGAGGCTCGAGATCAAACCTGCAACCTTTTTCAGCTAATTGCTAGCTATGATCCTTAACTCTGCTCCCAAAACACGAAGCTCGTTTTGACTAGCAGCTGAGTCAAAGCTGGGGGATCTGGCTAGAGGCTGGACTTTTATATGGCAGACTCAGCTCTATGATGTAATAGGGAGGAGTCTAACCTACCCTGGACTCTTGAAGCAGCATATAGGAGAAAGTATGAGTTTGGTGGTCCCTGAGGTCCAAAAGTTTGGTGACCCCTGCTTTGGAGATTAGTTTGACATCTCTTTTCAAGCTAAAGCAACATTTTTTTTGCCTTAGTATTGAAATACTATTTAATATTTGTTCCTTATAATTTCAAGGAGGAATGAAATTAGTCTATGGGCTAGATTAAAACAAGAGTCTATAACATTTCAAATCACATATAGAGTTACAAAAATAAATTGAAAAGCAGGAACACTGCAACCATTTAAGAAAAGGATGTATTACAATTGGGTTGATAGAAAGCTGTCTCTATAAAAAGGTTTGCTTCACAGAAAAAATCAAGATCTAAAAATAACTTACAAGTATTACACATGCAGTAGTGATATGCATTTTGTTATACATACTGATCTTGCACTTTTAAATTATTTATATATATATATTAATTATACATTTATATAAAAAGATTTATTATGCTCTAGAAATAGACAGTAGTAATTCTACGACTCTTTTGCTATACAATATTACTTGAAATATTCCTGATGACAGTAGTGGGGCTTGTTCAGGAACGTGTATAGGCTTACTTGTCTAAAAACAGGAATCTCACAGATAAAAAACTATATACTGAATAATTCTGGAACAAGACAGCAGAGGTGGTGTTCAGCAGGTTCTGACCAATTCTGGAGAACTGGTAGCAGAAATTTTAAGTAGTTCGGAGAACTGGAAAATACCACCTCTGATTTTACTATATCTTTCCCCTGCCACGCCAACCAAGCTACACCCACAGAACCGGTAGTAAAATTTTTTGAATATCACCATTATAAGACAGCATATGTGTGTGTGTGTGTATGTGTGTGCGTGTGTGCGCGTGTGCTCAAGGGCGCGTGCGCGCACGCACACACATACACATACATACATATAAAATTTGTGATGTATGGCCAAGATCTATTTATAGAAGAGTAAAATATTCCTATAAATTCTAATCATTATGATGTAAGAGCCATGGTGGCACTGTGGTTAGAGTGCAGTACGACAGGTTACTTCTGCTGATTTCTGGCAGTTCGAGTTTCACCAGCTCAAGGTTGACTCAGCCTTCCATCCTTCTAAAGGCAGTAAAATGAGGACCCAGATTGTTGGGGGCAATATGTTGACACTGCAAACTGATTAGAGAGGGCTGTATAGCACTGTGAAGTGGTATATAAGACACTAAGTGCTATTGCTATTTTATTTGTTTTACAATTTTTGTATATCTTTGTATTAATAGTCTTGGTTAACCAGTAGGCCTGTGGATTGAAAAAAATGGACTCAAACCAAGACGAATTCCAAAAATGATTTTAATGGAGTAAACTTTAAGACACTTATAGAAACAAACAGAAATCATGTATTTAAAGGACTGGATCATGTCCCTTTGGCATAATAAGAACCCCAAATCAAAACAGCAAATAAGTTTTTGGCAGTTTCAGGTAGTCTTCAAGTTACAACAACTGATTCAGTGACAGTTTGAAGTTACAAAGGTGCTGAATGCAGGAATTATGACTGATACTTGAAATTTCATTTGCCAAAGTGTCCCCCCAATCAAATGTTCACCATTTCTGATCTTTGCTGGTGGTTTTCCATAGGCAAAGTGAACAGGGAAGTCAACAAGAAAGGTCACAAGTCACTTCTGTAAATTGCTCCTGCCCTGAACTGATTAAAGATAATCCACAAGCATGATCAATGCCATCTCAGAGCCATAATGTGGCCTGAAACCTAACTGAAAAGTTCCAGATCATCCGTTTTGTCAAGGGCAAGCCTACTTTCTTTTTAACAACCTTGCCTACAAAATAAAGGTTGGAAATAAGACTATAGCTGATCCACTATCATTATCTTCTAATGTAACACAACACACATTCATATAATTCAAGTTTCACCAATCTTTACTAGTAACATGTGACAGTGAATTGTAATTTTGTAAATAGCTTGTTGTACAAATGCGTGGTTATAAAGATCCCAAAGTCATTTCAGAAACAATTTTCATTCAATTTAAATACATTTTTTTAAAAATAAGACAATGTGTGCATTGTGGACAATCATATGATTCAAAGGCCCAATTTGCCAAAATGAATGAAACAAATTAGAGCATCATAATAAATACCAATTTTTATTTGTATCAATCTCATTTTATATATGCAAAACAAAAACAACAGCTTATAGGTTTCAATTCCTCATGAGTAGTTAAGATATATTCTTTCAGCAGAAAAACTTCATCCATATTTATTATCACTTGCGTAGCAGCACAGAACTCGTTTTTTAACTGAAGCTTAAGAAATTCCTTGCCAACACTTGCCATAAAACTATAATCAATAGTTTGTAAATTTTAAAAAAAACTTTCATATCTACAATGAAGCAGAAAAATCAGGAATGGGGAAAAATAAAGGCATGTATACATACGTATTAATAAAGACTGTACATTTAATGAAACTACAATGTGCGAAAGTATTTTTGCAATGTGTAAAAATAAAGGCCCTTCAAAATAATCTTACCTCAGATTCATCTGTTGTTTCTTCATCAGTCACAGGCTCCTGAAAATCATATATAAGAGAAAGAAATTATGTGGAAAAAGTTAATAAATTAACCCTAAAGTTCACTGTGTTTAATGGAATTCATTCCTCAATAAATACCAGATTTCTGTCTCAAAGTATGTCTTTTGTTTGAGGAACAGGAGTGGGAAAGAGACTTGTTTAAATTTAAAATAAAACATAAATACCCATCTTAGAGCTGTACACTCGCAATGATATTCTAGCCAAAAGACAGTGTTTTCTGTATCTCTACACTGTGTGCACAATTATTAGGCAAGTATTTTGACCATATCATTTTTATGCATATTTTCCACATCCAAATTGTATAAACTTGAATGCTTAGTGGATATAAGCATATCAGGTTATATGTTTTTGTGTAATGAGGGAAGGTGTGGCCTAAGGAGATCAACAGCCTATATCAAGGTGTGCATAATATAATTCAGCAGCTTCTTTTCTTCAGGCAAAATAGAACAAAAAAGAGACTTAACTGATTCTGAAAAGTCAAAAATTGTAAAAAGTCTTTCAGAGAGACACAACATTCTTGAAATTGCTAAGATATTGGGGCGTGATCACAGTACCATCAAATGTTTTGTTGCAAATAGTCAACAGGGTATCATGCCCTTGTTAAAGTCAGACTCTGAGGGAGAAGAGGAACAGCCGACAGGGAGTAGAGGTGTGGCTCTGGAGGTTGTGGAGGAGGCTGGGGAAGGGCAGAGGCCGGTTGGGGTCAGAGGAAAAACCAGGCCCATCCCCTCTTCATCCTAGGACATGCAGGGAGGAACAGAGGAGGAAATAATTTGGCTTACGAGAAAGGAAACGGCCATGATCCCCCTCATTGGTTGCAGCTGGGGAGAATAGTATATAAGAGAGATGGTTAAAACACAGCCTTGCCAGAAAGCAAAGTGTGTTTTATTTTGGGCTTAAGTTATCTTGGTTAGCGTCCTTCCAACAGATTGTGCCTTTTTATCTCCTGGTCCGTTGTGGAATTTCCTTCATTGTAGTTTGTTTGGGTTTTTTATTTCATCTCTATCTGCTCATTAAGTTCGGACTGTATTGCTTTCTTTTAAAGACTATTTTTGAATAAGTTTTATCTCCAACTGAGAATTATTGAACAGTGGGTCCAAGTTGGAGGCATTAAAAGACATTTATTTATGTTTTGGATTTTGTTACGTTTGTGTTACACTCTGGGTCATCACACAGGATTACAAGAAATGTGTTGAGAAAAAAAGATGCATATTAATTGCCAAAGATTTGAGAAGAATCAAACGTGAAGCTACCAGGAATCCATTATCTTCAGCTGCTTCATATTCCAGAATGGCAACCTACCTGAAGTACCCAGAAGTACAAGATGTTCAGTGCTTAGAGACATGGCCAATGTAAGGAAGGCTGAAACCCAACCATCACTAAACAAGACGCATAGGTTGAAATGGCAAGACTGGGCCAAGAAATATCTGAAGACAGATTTTTCAAAGGCTTTATAGATTGATGTATGAGAGTGACTCTTGACAGACCAGATGGATGGGCCCATAGCTAGATCAGTAACAGGCAGAGCTCCACTTCAACTCAGATGCCAGAAAGGTGGAGGTGGGATACTGGAATTGGTTGGTATTATTAAAGATGAACTAGTGGGACCTTTTGGGGTTGAAGATGGAAGATTGATTCAAAATCAATTCCCAACCTACTGCAAGTTTTTAGAAGACACTTTCTACAAGCAGCGGTACAGGAAAATGTCTGCATCTTTCAAGACGACCGTGATTTATGCAGGACAATGCTCCATCGCATGCATCAAAGTACTCCACTGTATGGCTAACCAGTAAAGGCCTTAATGATGAAAGAATAATGACATGGCCGCCTTCCTCACTTGACCTACACCCTACTGAGAACTTGTGGGCCCTTCTTAAATGGGAGATTTATGATGAAAGAAAACAGTACACCTCTCTGAACAGTATCTGGGAGATTGTGGTTGCCCCAGGGGTGGGATTCAAATTTCTTAACAACCAGTTCTGTGGGTGTGGCCTAATCTGTGGGTGTGGCCTGGTGGTCATGTGACTGGGTGGGCATGATTTGTATGTAAATGTTATAAATATTTATGTAAATATTGATTTTTTTTATTCAAAAAGACAACTTTTACCCAAAAGCAGGCAAAGCAGGCAGGCAGATTGAATTGCTTACAGAATCATAGATTCACTTAGAGATCTATCTATCTGCAATCGGCTATCTGAGTCCGTCACATAAAATTTGCTTGCAAGCAAACTCATAAAATTTGTTAGCAAGCAAACTCACAAAATTAACTCACAACACACCATGAATGTAAACATTGAAATTTTATTTTAAAAAAGGAGCAATCCCAAAGCAGGCAGGCAGATTGAGTTGCTCACAGAATCACAGATTAATTTAGAGATCTATCTATCTGCAATTGGCTACCTGAGTCTGCACTGAAAAGCTTCAGTCCTAAGGAAGGTTCGGCTCTGCTTTTGGATTAGCTAGAAAGCAGGAAATCCAAGGATTTCCTGCTTTCTAGCTAATCTAAATCTCCTAGCAGAGCAGAACAGCTAATGGTTGGGGGAGGGGAGGAAAAATAGCAACTTACCAAACCAGGCAAGTTGGATGGCTTGGATACCAGGTAAGGAGTGAGTGGGCGGGGAGGGGAGTGAGTGGGCGGGGAGGGGAGGGGCCAGCCGTTGGAGCGATTTGCTGATTCTCCGAACTGGGGACAATCATGTGTGCAGTGTTTGCAAGAAATCATCAGCTGTGTTGCCTGGACAACTGACAAGTGCTGCGCTTGGTGTGCAGTGTTTGAAAATCCACTTGTTTCCTGCTTTTTCAACTTCAGCTGTGCTACGCAAAGCAGCTGAGGAGGGAAAAGCAGGGAATAAAGAACAGCCTAGAGCCCGGGCAGGTGGGGGGGCAAACACCAAACCGGTTCGGTGTCAGCTGCTCTTCACAGCTACAGGTTCTATAGAACCAGGCCGAACCAGTAGCATCCCACCCGATTGCCCCTGCATAAAAGTTGGTTGTCAATAGATCAAGAAACTGACAGACTCCATGAATGGAAGATTTATGACTATTACTGAAAAGAAGGGTGGCTATATTGGTCAATGATTTTTGTGTGTGTGTGAAATGTCAGAAATGTTTATTTGTACATTTTGAGTGGTTTGTTTATTCTCACTTTAGCAAATACAAATAAATGAGTGAGATGGGCAATTTTTAATTTAGTTGCATAATTCTGCACACCAATAGTTGCCTAATAATTGTGTGCACATAGATATTTTCCTTATAAAGCCAAAACCTCACTTTTACTTTCTTAAATGTTCAGGTTTGACATTTGATTGACCAAGAGCACTGTAGTTGTTCAATAGTAAAACTAACCCTCTAAAATACAACTTGCCTAATAATTGTGCACAGACTATATATGTTACCTAGAATATATAGAGCAGCACCAGAGAATTACAACATTGCTGCTTATTCGCCTATTTCAGATAGTATACAATTATCCTGCTGTTTTCAGAATCATAGAAGCATTGCTACCACAGCAGCTTTGAGCAATTATTCAAATTTTGCAAAGGAAATTTTTGCTTTTAATCCTCAGATATTTACTAAATTACTACAGATATTGGTACTATGTGACATATTAACATCAAGGTCTTGAGGTATTTAATTCTGCCCCTTTGATTCATACATCAAGTATAATTTCATGATAAAAGTCAAAGTGAGGGGATTGCTTTTTCCATCAAAATGTCTTCTATTCATAGGACATCTCGACAAAGGTCCTCCAGATGCCAGACAATCAATTAGCACAAACACCAAGCAAATGCTACAGTCCCAGAAAAAAATAGACAGACTTTCCAAGGAGTAGAAAGATACTTTCTACATTTGGCAGCTTTTAATATTTTATGCTGGTCATCAGAGATAATTTGAATACTCAGTATAGTAATACAATAAATAACCCCTCCTCTATTTTGTGTTCTACACATGCAGTGTTCAATGTAGAATTACAATGTAGATATACGAGCTAAAAACAAGTATCAAAGAAGCCAGTTGATATATAAATGCATTTTGAACTATAATCCCCCCAAATTAGCACGTTAGTTACAATTAAATTTTAATCAAAAAGTTATGCCATTCATTATAAAATTGGCTCTATTTCTGTCATTATTATAAAAATCTTTTAAAATGTTTTGCTTTTAAGGTTTATATAGGGAAATCTTTTTTCTTTACAGTAGAATGCAGATTCTACAGGATTTCTTTCAAAGCTTAAGGAATTTAAAGTTACTCAAAAGGAACTCAGAAAGCAAGTAAAATGAAAACTGACATTATTCTTGGTCTTACAGTGCTCAAATCATCAACAAAAGGTTTACTTTTAAAATATCTCTCTCAGAAAGTAATGTATCTTACTGTGGCAATCAAACACACAAAAGAAATTGAGTCTACTCTTGAAAATCTCTCACCTGTCCAAGTAACAAAATCTGCTGATACCACACTTACTTCAAGAGGTCAGCAAAATGAAGATTTACTTAACTTATTTATAGTTATCAATAGCAATAAAAAGTTGCATCTAATATGCTGACACTGAATTTAAGCATTTTAACAGCAGCACACAATAGAAATAAAGATTTCATAAGAAGAGAAAGTATTAGAAACCTTATGAGGTAACATTTTGACAATAAGATGAATAGTTGCAGCATAGTCTGGCTATAATTGCTACATCATAGGACTATATTTATGCCACCAAGTGAATTTGCAACAATTAACCTATGCCAAAATTTATGTCGTAGTCATTTTATAAAAATAAGAATGCTCCATCATTATGAAATTTAAAGTTCAGGCTTATCAGGTAGAAGATGGTGAAGGAATCACAATTACAATATATTCCAAAATATGTTTCATAGATTCTTTATAAACATCATGATTTATACACTAACTTTGCAGGATGGGTGGGGCAAATTAATTCTAGCTATGTAATGAATCTGAATGTTATTTCTTGATCCAACTAACTTGGTGTCTTGAATTTTATCTGCTTTATTTCAGTAAAAGTTTTACACAGACTATTGCCACTACTGGATTCTCTTAAATTATTTACAGGGAGGAGGAGGAGAGAAAATGAAAAAAATCCAGAACTGTACTGAACTTGTAAACTATTTAGAAAGTTGAATATCCAAAAGCAGCTTCCATCACTTATGTAGGCTCAAGTTAAAAATCGTGGTCCCTTCGAAAGGTCTACCAATTCTCATGCAATTTAAATTATTTTACTTCAAATTACTTCTGGTCAGTGGTGGGATTTGAAATTTTTTACTACCGGTTTTGTGGGCGTGGCTTGATGGGTATGGCAGGGGAAGGTTACTGCAAAATCCCATTCCCTCCCCACCCCACTAACCTGCTTTCCAGCTCCATTCTCCTGTGCAGGGCAACAAAAGAAGACCCAGACGATCAGCTGGGACTCAAGAGGCAGAGAACAGATTGGGGCGGGGACAGTCAGAGGTGGTATTTGCCGGTTCTCCGAACTACTCAAAATTTCCACTACCAATTCTCCAGAATTGGTCAGAACCTGCTGAATACCACCTCTGCTTCTGGTATGTAACTCTTAAACATTCTCTCTGGATTCAGGTCTGGTTATAGGATAGAAACAACACTGGTCATTGATTAATTGATTTGTTATGACTTGATAGAATGAATAAGACACCAAAACACCCTCCCCAAGTTGTTAGACCTCTCAGAAATGGTGCTTGCTTTCTCCAGTATTGTTGTACATGTCCTACAAATGTTAGGAGTGAGGCACAAACTTCTGCAGTAGTTCCACTCTTACTTGAGGTAGCAATAATCCATCTGAAAGTTATGAAGGAGATATAATTGAGCCCATAATACTTCAGTGTGAGTTTCACGTATTCATTGATTTGGCGTAAATATGAAGACCCACAATTGTATATCAACATCCCAGGCCATGTTAATAATTGTGTAAAAGGCTTGAACTGTGTTGAAGTATGGATAATGAAAGGAACTGGTGATTACAAAGAAATTCTAGCAAGATGAAAATATTTTCATGGATTATTTTATGGATTATGGACTACCTAGAAGTATTTGCATTATTGTAAGCTTATTTTCAAAATTCTGTTATTTTTTAATCAAAATATCTATGGATAATCTGAAAGATGCAATGTTTATAAAATGTAAATCTATCCCAAATAAGCAGCAGTAAATTACAGTATCAAAATAAATCAATTACCTAAAGTTATTAATACTAGCTAAGAATTTGAAATTGGCTGAAGCAGCCAAGACACCCATGTCGGGCTGTCAAAGCATACTTGTGACAGCCTGCTTGTGAACTATGCCCACATTCAGTTTCAAGCTAAGAAAAATTCTTAAAGTAATTACTATACAACATTTGGTTTATGGTGACTACTCTGCTTCTGTTAATGTTTTCTTTAAAAATGCAGGTTTTCCCACCTACAATTATAGATTTTCTTCAAAGAATTAATAAAAATGTCAGTATCAAAATCTAACCTCTCAGTGTCAATCCAGTCTCTGCCGCAACAAAGCCTAATGACCACTAACAGCACACATTCTTTAAGAATACCTTTTCTACTTTATGTCAAGCTAAATACTTGCCAACACACAAATACAGAATAACTGACCAATAAGGTCCCTAGGTGATATTTTAATTTCACACGCTTATGACTGACAAAATATAATGTCAATATTATTTTTGCAAATCCAGTAAATTAATTTAAAATTAAATTAAATTAAATTAAATTAAAACCAACAAGAATTTGATTAACTAAATTGAGATTATAATCATCAAGTTGAAATTGCATTTTAGCTAATGAAATTCTTGGTGCTCTAGTTTTTCCCAAATAAATTTCCTAAATATCATTTCAACTGAGACTCTTTATATGAAACTAATGTTGGAATGCCTCTCTAAACACAAGGCACAATATTTACTTTGTCTTATTTAATGGAATTTTAATCAATCTATTAACATTGAAATCAATTCTTTGTAAAAGTTTCAACATGCTTATTTCCAATAATTAAAAATATTTAATATAATTAGTAGAAATAGAGCATTGGTCTTACCTGAAACACATCTTCTAGTTGTACGGGAGGAGAATCTAAAGTGTGGGCTGTCTCCTGCTTCCTTGCTTAAAGACGGAATCAAAGTTTAGTCCAGCCCCCTTTCCACTACGTATGCCCAGTTTTTGATGAAGGCTGATGATTGACTTAGAGTTCTTGGTGCTCTTTCTCGGCCGTTCCATGCTTGGGACTAACTATCTACGGGTGGGATTTGGATTCTCCTCCCGTACAACTAGAAGATCCATTTCAGGTAAGACCAACGCTCTTTCTCAGTTGTACGGGTCGGAGAATCCAAAGCGTGGGACGTACCCAAGCTAATTGTCCTGAGGGTGGACCAACTCCTTATCCCGAGCCCCCATCTCTGTGTGAACTCTTTGTAGCACCCTTCTTCCAAAGGATGCTTCCGCTGATGCAAATTTATCCAGTTTATAATTTCTGATGAATGGAGATGACGATGACCACATTGCTGCCCTACAGATCTCTTCAATCAAGGCCTGTTTGTCCATGCTGCTGATGTGGCTGCACTCCTGGTTGAATGTGCCGTTATATTACCCAGCAATTGCAATGATTGGCTTTCATAAGCTTTTGTGATACATGTCTTGATCCATCTGCCTATGGTTGATGGTGAAACTCTTTGTCCCAATGAACTCGGTCTAAATGAAACGAATAATGCTTCCGTTTTTCTAATGGGTCTTGTTCTCTTAATATAAATGCATATAGCTCTCCTAACATCCAAGGAGTGCCACTTCCTTTCTAGGCTATGGACCGGTTCTGGGCAGAAGTCTGGTAGTACTAACTCTTGTGCTCTATGGAACGTAGAATTGATCTTTGGGATAAAGGTTGGGTCTAATCTTAATACCACCCTATCTGGGTGAACTAAACAGAGGTCCTCCCTCACGGATAATGCTGCTAACTCTGAAATTCTTCTGGCTGATGTATGGCTCCCTGACTCAGTTCTACCTTGTCTGGGTTAATTCTCCATGGTCTGGATACCGACAGATCTACCAGTTCCGTGTACCAAGACCTCCTGGGCCAGTGAGGTGCTACCATTAAGACCTCCGCCCCCTTTTCTATCACTTTCTTGATTATCCTTGGTATCAAGGGGAGTGGGAGGAATGCGTAGAGCAAACCCCTTGGCCATGCTCCTTGGAGCGCATTGGTTCTTTCTGTTTCTTGTGTTGGGAATCTCAAGTAGAATCTCGGGAGTTGTGCATTTGCTGACATCACAAACAGGTCCAGGACTGCTCTCCCGAATCTGTGCAACAGTTCCCTCAACAGGTCCTGGTGTAGGCGCCACTCTGAGTGGTCGACCATTGTTCTGCTGAGCCAATCTGCCTGAATGTTTTCCACTTTCAGTATGTGTTCCGCCCTGATCGATAGAAGGTGCATCTCTGCCCAGTGGCACAATTGCTCTGCTTCTTGCATGAGTGCTAGGGAGAACCCCCCTGCCTGTTGATATGAGCCTTGGCAGTCACGTTGCCTGTCAGGATCAACATGTGCTGTACCACTATCACTGACCTGAAGGCCCTTAGAGCCAGGTGAGATGCCCTGAGCTCCAACCAATTGATGTTGTTCTTGAGGTCTGATTGAGACCACTGACCCTGTATAATCTAGTTCTGACAGTGGGCTCCCCAGCCTACTAAACTTGCATCTGTTTTGACAGTCAGTCGGGTGGGTTCCTTGAACCCACATCCCCTCGTCACTGTGGGTGATCTCCACCACTGGAGTGATGGCTTCACTCTGGGGGGGGACTCGTACCTTAGTTCCTGTATTGCCCTTGCCTGCTCTCTTGTAAGGTAATAGGAATCACTGCAAAGTCCTTGCATGCAGCCTGGCCCAAGGTACTATCGAGATGCATGATATCATCTTCCCGAATATTTGTGACAGCAAGTCCAGTGTCACTCCCAGGGCTGTGCTCACTTGGTTTATTGATGACCTTATGCAGTCCTGCCTTTACTGTGACAAGTAAACCTTGCAGGAGTTGGTGTCTATTATATAGGTATGTGTAGGTAAGCATCTGTGAGGTTTACTGATGTCAGGACATCCCCTTCCCGGATGCTCCCTAGTATAGCTTGCAGGGATTGCATCTTGAATTTCCTGTACACTATGTTCATGTTTAGTAATTTGAGATCCAAAATTGGTCTCCACCCCCCTCGATGCCTTCCGCACAACAAACAGGTTTGAATAGAAACCTTGTCCCTGTTCGTTCTCCGGTACCACTTGTACCACCTATATGTCCAGCAGATGTTCAACTGCTGTTTCCATGATTACCCTTTTGGTTCTGTCCCTTGGCGTCGGGCATCTTCTGAATGAGCTCGGGGTATGGAGATGAATGCTAGAACTAGGCCTTTTCTTAATGTGTCTAGGACCTACTTGTCTGTTGTTGTTGTCTCCTATCAGTCGGTGAATAGGCCCAGTCTCCCATGGGCATGTTGTTCCAGCCGTCACTTTAGTAGGCCAGAATGCCTTGCTGGTCGAACTCCTGAAAGGGTGCCTTCCCTGGGACTGTTGTCCACCCCAATCTCTGAATCCTGACCTGTCTGGATGTCCAGTAGGGAACTGTGTGTACTGTCTCTGTGGGTCCTGGGAGTGGTTGAAGCCACCCCCGAGATAGGAAAGGGCTGTTGCCATGTATAAGGTGAAGATCACCTATCTGCCTGACCAAATTTCCTCAGTAAGACCTTCCTCTTGTCTTTGGTTTCTATCAATAATGGCTCAATAGCCTCCCTGAAAAGTTTGTCCCCTTTAACTGGAGTGGATGCCAGTTTCCATTTATGTTTAAGACCCGCCTGCCAGTGGCAGTGTCAAACAAGTTGCCTTGCAGCCACTGAAGCTGCGATAGCCTTTGTTGCGTACTTGACCCCATTAAGTGTGGCATCTGCTATGAACTCTGTTGCAGCAGTTATTTTGTTCAAATCCCGTTGCAATTGAAGATCGCCAGATGGCATCCTTTCCTGTATCTGCTCAAGCCATATCAGGACTGCTCTCCTGAAAAATGATGCCATGGACGTTGCCTTTACCGACCATGCCACGGCCTGGTGTACTTTTTGTAGGGTCTGTTCCATTTTCTTATCCTCCCCTTTTAGACCATCCTCAGCTTCATTAGCCAGCACTGTAGCCGACGTGGAGGCTGCCACAGGGCTGTCTATCGTGGGAACTGGAATTAGGTCCGCTAGTTCCGCATTGTAAAATCTCCTCTCATTCCCCACTGGTGTGGGGAAAATAACTGGTCTGTCCCACTATCCTTCCATCACCTCCCTGAACAATTCAGGTGAAGGTATGGATTCACTTTCAACCTTGGTTCTAGCAAAAAATCTATCTTTGGGATCAGATGGTTCTAACTTAGACCCTTCTGTCCCTGTGATTTTCCCTGGTATCTTAGGCTTCCCCAGCAGCATCTTAAACAGCTGGTGATGAAATAGACATGTGAACATTGGGGTCTCTGCTTCATTTGCCTCTTCATCTGAAAAGGCTGACTCCTTATATTCTTCCTATCCTGATACAGAGGCCTCACTGTGAGTGTCTGATCTACTGGAACTGTCTCCCTGGAACCCCAGTTCCTCCCTTACTCCTCCTGCCTGAGTAGGATGATGAGCATCCTGCCTCCTCTCATTATATATCAGGCTGGGTCTGTTACCCTGACTGTCTCTGAATTCTGCCATCATTTCTTTCATCATGGCCCTCATTTCCTCTTTAAAGGACTGTTTCCTGGCTCCCGTTGCTATGGGAAAAAAGCTAACCTCTGTTGAAAACCTCCTTCTCTTGCGGGAGGGCTCTTCACTGCATGCCCGAGAGCATTGTCTTTCTGATTCACTCATTCCTTCATCCACACAAAGAGCAGGCTGAAAAGACTGCTTTTCAGCGCCCTCTAATGTTGTGCTCTTTTCCTGATACTTCGTTGTCATTGGCTTGCCTATTGGAGTGCTGGAATTTCCATTCTTCCCTACCTCCTTTTCAGCCCTTGAGAAGCACTTCTCAATGGCCTTTTGTCTCCTTAATGCCCCCCCCCTCCTCGTCTGCCTTGGACACCCTGCTGAGATGCCTTTCTGAAGGTCTCCCAGTCTCTCTGGGTTCCTTTCTGTTTTGCTCTCTGATTGAGCTGGGGGCAGGAAATTCCTATTCCTCTGGACCTGCCTCCGTTTCAGAAAATTCAGCAATAATATTTCCTTTGGCTCTTCCCAACAGCTTCGCCCATTAATGAGTATGCTCAGACCAGCCTGAGTATGGACTCTATCCTCCCTTTCTCCTGGGTAGGCTTGTGTGGCTGTTTTGGGAACTCGCTCAGCCTGAATTTGCTCATATTAGAGAGTGCCGGAAACTTTGTGTGGCTCCTGGCTTTTTTAAAAAACTATGGGAAGGCTGAGTGATTGTTAATTAGCCTTCTTTCTCTGCTAGCCAATCGAGAACCCGCCCACTCTTACTGAGGCTGCTGCCACTTGTTCTTTTAAACACAAAGCATCTATGTGGGGCTTTCCCATCTTGGAATGAGGTCCCAGCTCTTTTGTTTACTCATAGTTTGCTGACTTTCACTCTTTCTCTTTTCTCTCTTTTTTCTTGAAGAATCCAAAGCGTTAATCATATATTTTCTATCTTTTCTCTCCTCGTATCCTCTTTGCATGAAGATGGAGTCAAAAACTGGGCATGCACTGTGGAAAGGGGGCTGGACTAAACTTTGATTGACTCCGTCTTTAAGCAAGGAAGGAGACAGCCATGCTTTGGATTCTCTGACCCGTACAACTGAGAACATTAATTCAAGCTGGGTTTTTATAGTAGAGCCTAAAGAATGTAAACAAGATTTATCTCAATTAATCTTACAACCAGTATAATTTCCAAAGTGTTATATTACCAATATAAAATTAGGAAACAATATAGAAGGGTTTAACATGGACTAAAATGTCATAACCATAATACTGAACTATTATAAGTTTTTTGCAAATCAGTGATTTCTCTATGTTCAATAGGTTTCATGCTTAGAATATTTTTATATTTTGTTTGTTTCTTAAATTTGAAGAGCACTTTTTGCCTTTTTGGATTTCTTGATTCTGTTTAGTTTTTTTTATAATTTAATGTCTTTGAATTTTATTATTGTTTTCATTGTTTATCTTTGGAATATTATAACAAAAGGGGAATAAGAAAAAGAAAGGGGGAAATGAATTTGAAATTCTAATAATTCAAATATTAGTGGTGATTGTACTCAGCAGAGCTCAAGATATCACAGAGATGCTATTTAAAAGTTTTAAATGTTAATGAATTTATTTTTAAAATGTAGATGCTTTAAACTGCTTTTAGGTGTCTAGCATTTCCAAAATTATATTTGTGGATAATTTTAATCCTTTGGACTTGTAAATAAAGAACCCTCTCCCTTTCTCTCTCTCTCTCTCTCTCTCTCACACACACACACACACACACTCTTAATCGTCCAGCTCTTTTTTCTGATTTCAGCTTCTACAAATGGAAACTCCTTTTCCTGCCATTATCGTTTCATCCTCAAATGAAATATGGCAAACAACAAGCAGCAGTCAACTGTGACACCTCTCATTCTGCCTCTATTTTATATTCAATTTCCAATTTTGAAAAATTATACCTTAAATATCTTAAATATATTTTTTAGGATTCTGAAGAGCTGACATAAAAAAAAAAAATCAGAGAAACACAGCTTTATTAGTTTTTTATGATCAAGCCAAAATAAAAAGAACATAATTTAAATCTAGATAGTACTGAATTTTTTGGAGAAGAATATCACTAATCATTTTAAAAGATTGATTATATATTACACCAAACTGTAGAATTCTTTGTGGAATCAAAGTATTCTGAAAAAGCAAATGATATATTCACAGATTTCCAGTTTGGGTTCATTATTATCAAATTATCAACTGCTGGCCTTTTACATAAACAAAATATACACTTAAGTTTAATAAATGAGTACAATCTAATTTCTATTCTGGCATTCAAAAGTTTACATCTACCATCCATATGTAGACACACATTTTTTTCACTTAATATAGATCTAACAAATCTGTTTATGAGAAGTAATAAAACAAATAATGCAATTTTGAACAGAAAAATAACCAGAAACAAATGTACAAAGCAAATGTAACAAATATAAAATCCGGTTCAGCAGTCAATGAAATAAACTCTGAAACATTCTTGCTCCTCCGCAATAAAGTAAAAGAGAGCAAGTTAATTTTCAGCTTATAAACTTTATTGATCCGTTGCAAATTTTTGAGCATTTGATTAAAATTATGACAATTCCTTACTTAACATAATTAAGTATGATGTGCAAAAACCAGGCACTGTAGTTTGTAAACTATAGTTTATAGGTTGACATATTGTCTTGGCCTGTTACCTATAAATCAATTCAACAAATGGTTAAACAAGATTTGATTTAATGCAAAGACTAAATCTGGACATTTACTGTTTAGGTTATGCAATATTACAAAAGGTGCTTTAAACACATAGGGTTGTGAACAAAAAACCTACCTAAACGTCTTAAAGCAACTGTATATTTTCCTAGAAGTGCAAGCACTTGTCTTAAGGTGTTGCACTATATTCAAATTCCTTTCAAGCTTTTGGAGATTGAATTTGAAGACTGCAGAGCCCATAATTTAAGATTGTCACAGCTAAAGTTCATAAAAGCAGTTCACTAAAGTTGAGGAAACTGTTATCCAAAAACCTTAATACTTTTATAGTTCGATTTATATATTGAGGAATCACTGTCATAGAGCAAGTTAATTAATTATTGTATTACTATGGTACCCTACAATCCGAAACGAAAACGTGCATGATTTTCACTTAATACTTCCTTTAAACTCTTCCCCATCATATGAGCAAATGAATATTTTATCTTCTCAAAATTCCCCGTTTTCATCTTTTCTACATCTTTAGGGTCCTCCCCATCTATATAGTAATAGCAGTTTCCTCTTATCGTCTGTTCACTCAGCGATCCCGCTGGATTTCTACTTTATTTCACCAAAGTCAGAAATGTACAAAAGCCCTCATCTCCAAAGTTTCCGTTTTATAATTATTTTTCGAAACTCTGAAGGATTCTCCAGTTGATAATAACTAGTTTGCTGCATGTATAAGTTTTACCTTTTCCGCAGTTTCCGCCATAACGATACGTGAGACAATCACGTGAGAATGCCGGAAGTAGACGTCATTTGGCATGCTGGGTAATTTTCTCTGCTTTTCTGTCTCCGCTTTCCCAAGGATTAGAAATTCTAGAGATATATTTTTCGAATTTTCTTTTGTGTATTTAGGGCTGTGAAAATAATAAGTAAAATATAAGTCAGAACGTAAGTAGAATGACATCACACATGTATTTGAAAATACTATGGTTAAATACTATGTTTTTGTGTCGAAAGAAACGAAACAAAACAGTGGATTCATCAGAAACAGCGAAGTGATCAATTAAAAAAAACAATCACTTTTCTTGCGCCTTGCCTTCTAAACACATAGAATTGCGTTTTCCACCCTGAAACTTTACGGAACCGAAACTCCCCAAATGTCTAAATCAACAGGTTAATCTGGGAATTGAAATCCCAATATATATGGACAGCAGAAGAAGGAAGGAAAATGTGATTTATATTTCACAGGAGGGCAATTGCCCCCCCTCCTTAAAAATTTTACTTTTTATACTATTAATAAGGACCAAACTGCTATATACATTCAGATAATTAACCAAATACATATTCAATCATCGATGAATCCATTTGATCTGGTGGTATTTGTATTATATACTAAACCAAAAAATGTTTGGCTAGTTTCTGGGATGAACCCAGCTTGAATCTTGTTTTTTTCACTGCTATTATTTACTATTTGAATGGCACCATTCTGTATATTTTGATCTGCCAAGAGGATTGTGGTGAATTTTTAAAATACTTTTACAATATGAGGAAAGTAAGATGATTCAGTACAAGCTTTGATCTCTTGTTTTGCTAATGTTTCTCTGGCAATCACAACAGAAAGGATTGGTGCTGTTTGCTCTTTGATTCCGTAATACAGATTGTAAGCATCCATTCATTCCAATCCTGTTGATAGAAAGAAAAGTTGTTCTATATGTGTAATAACAAATTTAACTGGTCAGTAGGAAATATTTTGTACTAATAACCTACTCTAGTCCATCGATCTCAAAGGATATTTTCAGCTTCCACTAATTTATATTCAGTAAAAGGGAGACTTTTCCTTTTCTTGGGAACAACTTTCTTTGTGGATCTTCTCTTACTGTTTAGAATTTCTTTTTAAAGTACAGCCAGAATCAGCCTTCTGCAATTTAAATCCCTTATTCTGGGATTCTGTAGTCTTGGCTAAGTGAAAACTAGTTTTGCCCTTTCCTGATGTGATATCCTTTCTGATATTTGAAGAATATTGTTGTACCACTCACTGTTTTTTGACTGTGCCCTCAAATTGATGTCAGCTGATAGTGATCAGACAACTTTGTCTTTGACAACCTCGTATATTTTTTATTTTTCCATGAGATACAGGATGTATTCTAATATAATGTGAAAAAGAATTGAATCATGCTATTTTTACAGTTCCTATTATGTCTTTCCAACATATGCACTGTGAACACACTATGTAAATTTGTCCCTACAGTATCAGTAAGCACATATATACCATAGAAAATATTAGCACAAATAATATCTGTAACTTTGTAAAATAAAAAATGTTTTACTTACTTATCTGTATGTTTCTCTAATCCCCACCAAAAAAAGGTGCCAGGCTTTGAACTACATGTCAGCAATGAACAATCCTGCACCTCACATTTGCTGAGACTCTATGTATAAATGAGACACTGTATCCTCCCCTCAGTGTGAATGTGAGGTCCCATGTCAAACTGTAGTTTACATCATGACTGGCTATAAGCTGAAAGGCATATACTGGTCCAATATCCAATTTTTTTAAATTTAAACAATGCTGTACTTCAGTGATTAGATGGCCTAGACATTGATATTGAACACAGATCTTCTTGACATTTGTATTTTATTGAGTTCTATTAATCTAGTTGAAATGTTAATTTATATTTCTAGTCCATGTGTGATATGCCATATGCTAAATAAATAAATACATGTTAATGATCATCTTCACTTTGTTTATAGTATTCTACACACACAAAAATATTCTGGAAGTACATTTTGACAATCTACATCAAACATTTCTCTATCCCAACATTTCTTTATTAGATGGAAAGCTAAATATTTCCCTTCACATATCTGGCAAAAGACAAAATCAACATTTTACTGAGAAAATATGAGTATGTTTTAACCAAAATCATTCATTAACATGAATTCATTAACATGAATAGCAATGCCATCAATGATTTTCAAGGGCAAATAACATAAGGAAAAGCTCAAATTTGCAAGGATAAAGTCAGGAAAGCCAAGGCCCAGAATGAACTAAGACTTGCAACAAATGCAAATAATGATAACAACAACATTATAAAAACAACACATGCAAATAATGATAACAACAACATTATAAAAACAACAGAAACAAGGACAGAATATAAGGAAAAACAGTTGGATGACAGATTAAATGAATGGAAAACCAGAGCTTTGCATGGACAGCACTTGAAAAACATTGAAGGAAAATGTAATAACAATTTGACATGGGCCTGGCTTAAGAGAGGAACCATCAAGAAAGAAACGGAAGATTTAATACTTGCTGCTCAAAAACAAGTATAAACTAATGCCATGAAAGCAAAGATACAAAAATCCATTGACAATCCAAACTGCTGACTTTCCAAGGACAAAGTTCAAACTGTTTCACACTTAATATGTGAGTGCAGCAAAATCGCGCAAACTTTCTACAAAGCTAGACATGATCAAGTTGCTAAATTAATCTACTGGTCATTGTGTAAAAAATACACCCTACCTGTCATGGGAACATAAAGTGGAAAAAGTTGTCAAAAATGAGACGGTGAAGATCTTGTGGGACTTTCAAATATAGATGGATCATCATTTGGAACACAACACACCAGATATTATGGTTGTCGAGGGCCGAAGCATACAATTTTTTGATATCGTTGTACCAGGAGACACCAGAGTCTAAGAAAAAGAAGTGGAAAAAAATCATGAAATATTACGACCTGGCTATCGAAACTACATAGTTATGGATGAAACATGTAACGATATCCATTGTCATTGCGGCACTTGGTACCATGTCCAAGAATTTTACAAAACAGATCAAGAAATTGCAGCTTCCTATAATAACACCAGCAGAATTGCAAAAAAACTATGCTACTTGGAATATCATATATTTTAAGAAGATACTTGATTGATACCTAGTTGACTGAGTTTCATGTTTAATGAATAAAGCAGATGATGATGATGATGATGATATTAAATTATGATAAACAAAAATGATTAATTCACTAATGAGAGATGGTAGCAAGAAGTGACAAGCAGCAGTTCTGCTTAATCCCTTCTGTCACCTGTCTTTATGGAAAAGGACAAAATAGACCAAACTACCAAAAGCAGCACCATGAGAGACAACCTAATTGCTTTGAACAAAGAAGAAGCAGATTTGTGAGTATCTAGAAATGAACAAAGTGATTACTATGTGGATATTGTGGATATAGTATACTTAGATGTCAGTAAGGTATTTAATAAAGTAGATCATAGCCTACTTCTTGGTAAAGACAGAAAAATGCAGGGTAGATAGTCCCCCCCACCAGATGGGTTTGCAATTGGCTGATCCACCTTCATTCCGTGTTGATCCTCAATTGAACAACATCTATATAGAAGGAAGTAAGCAGAGTGGAACCTCAAATTTCTGACTTAGGCCCTTAGCCACATATGAAATGCTCTTCAACATCTTCATATGTGATCTAGATGAAAAAATTGAAGTGATGCTCATCCAATTTACAGAAGATATTAAGCTGGGGGGAATTGCTAATACACATAGCCCTTGACTGACAACCATTCATTTAGTGACCATTCAAAGTAACAATGACACTAAAATAAGTAATTTATGACCAGGAGTGGGATCCTACCTGTTCAGACTGGTTCTATAGAACCGGTTGTTATGATTCTGTGCAGTTTGGAGAACTGGCAAATCGCACCACTGGCTCGCCCCGCCACTCCCCACCCACCACTCCCTGCCCAGTCACTCCTTATCTTGCATACACACCATCCAACTTGCCTGTGTTGTGCCTTTGCCTAATTTTTGGTAAGCTGCTATTTTTCCTCCCCCCCCCGCCCCCCCGGGTGCTCAGCTTTTCTAACTATCAGCTGTGCCACATGATTTAGATTACCTAGAAAGCAGGAAATCATCGGATTTCTTGCTTCTAGCTAATCTAAATCGCTGTTGTACTGCTTTGCCTTCACCCAGGAGTCTTCCCTAAGGGCCAACTAGGGGTGGAATTCAGGGGGTGGGGGGGAGAAATGGCCTGAGAGCAGAGCTGAACCTTCCTTAGGACTGAAGCTTCTATTTTTCAGTGCAGACTCAGGCAGCAGATTGCAGAAAGGTAGATCTGTGAGTGACTCTGATTCTGTGAGCAACTCAATCTGCCTGTCTGCTTTGCCTCATTTTGGGTAAAAGTTGCTCTTTTTTTTAATAAAAAATTGAATATTTACATAAATATTTACATACAAGCATGCCCACCCAGTCAGTGACCACCAAGCCACACCCAGTCAACAACCCACACCCACCCAGTCACATGATCACCAAGCCACACCCACAAATTAGGCCATGCACACAGAACTGGTTGTTAAGAAATTTGAATCCCACCCCTGCTTGTGACCATTTTCATGTGATCAATTCAGATACTTGGCAACTGGTACATATTTATGACAGTTGTAATGCCCCAGGGTCATATTATAACATTTTGGGATCTTCTGAGAGACAAGGTTGTTAACAATTTAACAACTGCAGTGATTCACTTAACAACTATTGCAAGAAAGATCATAACATGGGGGAAAACTCACTTAACAAATATCTTGCTTAGCAACATTAACTTTGGGTTCAGTTGTGGTCATAAGTCAAGGACTACCTATACTTTGGAAGACTCAAGATTCAGAAGGATCTTGATAGACTTAAGCATTGGGTCCAATCCAAAAAGATGCAGTTCATTGGTGATAAAAGTAAGGTTCTGCAATTAAGCAGGAATAGGCAATACCTGCCCCAACACTAGTATCTGTGAAAGGGATCTAGGTTTCCTAATGAACCACCATTTACATATGAGCCAGCAATGTGTTGCAGCTGCCCAAAAAGCCAATGCTGCATCAACAGAAGGATAGTATCAAGATCACAAGAAGTGATAGTATTTTTTTAAATAAAGTTTTATTTGGGTTTTCACAAAACATAATACAAATAAAATATCTTTTTTTGAGAACAACATGATCCTGGGTTATCATTTCTCCATATAGACATAAACTCGGTTACGTATCCATCTTTATATTCTATTCCATATCTTATAATTATTTTAACATTTTCAATTATATATTATTTCCTAAGTTTCAATTTCTAATCATTATATTTATACTTCAGTCTGTCCTGTTTCAATTTCATATTTTCTTTTCTCATAAAACAAGTTTTTCCCTATAGTTACTAACTGGAGTATAACACCTTTGTATCTTTTAATTTTTATCCATTCAAATCTTATTTAAAATTGGATTTATGCCTTTACAATTATAACACTCAATATCTAACCTCTATTTTATAACACATAACTCTTGTCAATCAGATTCTGCTTGGTACATTCCCTTAAAAATACACACTAAGTTTTTAAAAAGAATATATATATATATAAAACAATAGTAAATAAAATACTTATTTTTTTCAATTAAGTTTTATAATTCATTAAAGAGAATTAAAATATTTCTGTCTTTTCCTGCTTTTATTCCCTTTCTTTATTTCATTTAATTATTAACAAACATTCCATTACTTAGTAGTATCAGTTGACATTCACTTTAATCACCTGTATTTCATATTTTCTAGCTCATTACTGTTTTTAATTAAACAATATAGTCAATAATATAGTCAAATTCATCCTGTCAACTGATATTAATTCCATTAAAAGTCTTTTCATATTTCTTTTCCATTATACTTTTATAAATCATAGAAAGCAGTTAAAATATTCTCATCCTTTCCTATTTTCATTCTCTTATTCATTTATTAACAAACATTTCATTATATAACAACGCCAATTATATCTGCACTTTAATCATCTGTATTTTACATTTTCTAACTCTTTACTATTTCTAATGTAACAATGCTATCTCATGTACCTTTGTAGAATCCTCTCTTTCAGTTAAATTTTTAACCATTATCTCTATGTCTTTTAAGTAGGCTTAAACCTTTAATCCTTGTACATTTTCCCTGCTTCTTTATATCCTGTTTCTGTCCTTTATAACTTCTTATCCTTTCCATCTTCCCCCTTTTCTTCTCCCTCCCCTTTTTGTCCCCCTTTCTCTCTGATTCTCCCTTCTGTGCTCCTCTCTTCTGCTTCTTCCTAATGTTATAATTACTTTTCAAACTACTTTTCTTTTTGGTTGTTTTTTCAGGTCTTAAGTTTTTAACTCCTTTCCCCTCCTTTCCCTTTTTTACCCCACTTAAAGTTATTTGATCATTAAAGATGGCTTCTTCTTTGTCCCGCCCTTCTTGTTCTACGAGTGTTTCTTGTTGTTTTTCGTTTTCTTTAGATAAAGTTTTTTATTTTTAAACACAAACATACACATACAAAAATATAAAATCCTCTTCCATTTTATATACATACAGTGTGTCAGTTGGTTATGTATCTTTTGTGCTATACTTTTGTAGTCATTTACTCACAATTTATATCAATCTTCACATTGTCAAACTAACATATGTTTATGCATTTATCAGTTATTAATCATCCATGACTAAACTATTTATTCCATCATTTTATATGAGATGTTCCACATTTTATCTTAAAATTTATGTTATACTTTCAACCAGTGGTTATATATATCTGTATTATGTTTTATATCAATCTATTAAATTTCTATCACAAAATTATCTAGTCTATTATATTACCATACCTTTTTATCCAACCATTGATAAAACAAATCCCATATCATATAAAATTGCTGTGTGTTTCTTGTTGTTTTTCATAGTTCAGAATCTCTATTTCTAAAAATTGAAATATGAAGCCAAAGGTTCTTCTTCCCTCTTGTGCGTCTTCTTTCTGTTGTTTAAGTATCATTTTCAGCTCTTCAAGGAGTGATGCCATTTTAAACACTTTTAAACAACCCCCCAATTAATTTTAGTTCATATCCTTAAAATCCAATATCCAAAATTCCAAAAATTACCAAATAATCCAAAGCTGTTTCTTCTTGCTTCTTTTTTCACTTTTTCTTTCCGGGGACTCTGTTATCTTGTAACAAAGTTTCAGCTACAATGTATCTTTTAGGAGTCTTATTGAAATTCCACTGTTAATTCTCTTTACTTCCAGGTGGTCTCCATTTTTCCAGATCCCACCCTTTTTCCCCCTCTGCTTTTCTTCTTTTGTAAGTTTTAAAATATCCAAAAGTCTTTATTATCCCTTTGACACTTAATTTTCAGCTTAAAATTGCCTATTAATGTCAAAGTGGATCAATATCAATTTCTTGTTTGGATCTCTTCTTCTTAACATTCAAAGTCAATTAAGACTATCAATGTGAGAGAGAAAAAACCCAAGTCTTTTCCCTTTCCCCTTCTCCTTCACCACTTAAAGTTCTTCTTTAGGAATAATATTAATCTTTATAGTTCAAATTTCAGGGTACCTTACATAGATGTTTTCTCAGTTCATCCTGGTCAGTCAAAACTTTCTCCTTTTAACTTTCTCCTGCACAATCTTGTCCGGTCAGGTTTTTCTTTGAGATGGCCATTTCTGACCACCACTGCAACTGCCTTTGGGAAAGGGAGTAATGGCCAGCTGAGGGGGAGAGATGCAGCTCTCCTCAACCCTGCTGGCGGTCTCCCTCTTCTTCACCACCTCTACAGGGTGGCTTCAGCCCCAAATCCAAATGGCTCGGGGCGCTCCAGTGGTGAGCACGGATCGAAACTGCACACAATCGCAGATTTCGGTCCATCGCCGAAGAAGCCCCACCCGGAAGTTCATGATAGTATTTTATACTGCACTACTGAAGTCACACTTGGAGTATTGCAGTTCTGCTTGCCACAATAGCAAAAAGATGCTGAAACCCTAGAAAAAGTGTAAAGAGCAGATGGGATGATGCAATATTTTATGATGGCTAGAAATGCTTTACACACCATAAAGCACCTGTTCCAAAACCATTGTGACTATGAATGTTGTTAAATGGCCAACTGTAAGTTGAAGATTATGTGTATGAAGAGAACTCCGAATTAAGGAAGGGAACAGAATATTAACTGAGCAATTTGCCAAATTTTCAGAAAAACTCTATAAGTTTTTAGTGAAGCTTATTCTTCCAGGTAAATTTCTATATGATTATGGTCTTATCACCTGTTCATAACTATAGATAGTCCTTATTTATCAATTGTAGTTGGTACTGAGAACACTGTTCCTAAGCAACATTATCATAAAGTAAAATGTGTTTATGTGACCAAGAGTTTGTAATTTCCTGCTGTGGTCACTAAGCAAATCATTGTGAGTTGTTAAATGAGATGTCATGTGACCATAACTTGCCACTCTAGATAGCTTTTCCATTGACTTTGTTTGTTGGAATCTGGCTGTGAAGGTCACAAATGGTGATCATATATGGCCATGGGATTGTGTGACTGTTGTAAATGGATGTGGTTGATAGACATGGGTTATAAGAAGGGTGTTGCAATAACCTCAACTTCATGGACCTATCATTGAGTCTCATTATTCAGCATTGTTGTAACTTTGAATAATCACTAAGCACATGGTTGGTAAATAAGAACTAGCTGTATGGTTGCTGCTTGGCAGCAAATACTACTATAAGCTTTAATTTCAGATATGTTTAGTACTGCAATGCCAGAATTTTATTGGGATTGACACATTTCTTGCATATGCTGGCTCTGTAAATGGCTTAGAGAGGGCTGTAAAGCACTGTGAAGTGGTATATAAGTTTAAGTGCTACTGCTATTATAGCATGATTACTGTATTGGTGTTGCAAAAAAATCTAGTTGGCAACTAGCTGGCAGCAAAGAGATAAAGTAGCCGTTAATTATAAATCATTATTATATTGAAACAAATGCCAACTCTTTTCTTTCTCGATACTCCCCTATTTTCCAGAATGAGCAGGTTTTAAATCATAGCACTCCAGATGGACAAGTGCAAGTGATATTACATAAACTCATGAAAATAATTAAGAATCCCCCATTTTTAAGCATAAAGAAAAGTCATATATAAAGATATGACTAAATATAGATGAGAAATCTAGTTTTTTTTTAAGAGAGAGAATTTATGTCAGGTATTTTATATCAAAAGAACACCTTAAATGTGAGAGCTACAAATTAAGGTCCATCCTTCAAAACTAAACAGAACAAATGGGAAAAAATTACTATAGAATATATTTGTTTTATTTTAAAAAATCCCTTCCAATTCCTTACAGTAACTTTAATAGAGATCTTATTTAAAACTATAAACAATCCTCTTCTGGCAAGCAAAAATGCTGTAGTCTGCTAACATCCTTATTTGCTTTTTGAGAAAACCACACTGTTTTTCCTTGCCAAAAGAAGACTCACAACATTTAATGGATATTAGATATTACATTTAACAAATATTATAAGAATTAGATAACTTCATTTTCTTTCCTCCCCTTTTTTCTTCTTTCCTAATTTCTTTATTTCCTGCCTCCAATATTGCTTTCCCCCATTAAACAAATATTGATTTTCCCACTTTCCTTGAAAATGGAATAAAAATTAATATGGTCCTTTTTTGTTACTTCTTTGTTTGTAAACCATCTGGGAATATCATTTATTAGTTAACTGTTTGTTTATCCAATAAGGAACTCCACATACAACATTTTATATCTATATAAAAGTTATTTGAAAGAAAAGCCTTTTCTCTTTAATTTTTTGAACAACAAACATGCATTCTGCCCCTTTCCAGGGTGGAAAATCCCCTTCAAAGCAGGACAATTGTGAGTAAGAAATTTTATGCATGTTTATTTCTCTTCATTTTATTATGGCTCTCAGAGGTAATACTTTAGTTTAGACTTTCAGTGGTGAGCAACAAAATTTACCTTTAAGCTATAAATAAATGCTCATTGAAGGCCTGGTGAAATGGAGTCACAGCTGCTCCTTCTGGATGATTTAGAACAAGCAGAATATAATCACTTTCTGAAATTAAAGCTTCATTGGGCAACATAGGAGCCATAAATATTTTTTCCTGGTTTCTAGGACAGGACTCTTTTGCTGTCAAGTTATAGTTTAAAATTTTCAAATTTAAAATATTATAAGTATTATTACATTCTAGGAAGTTCAGAGTTCAAATCTCACTTTAAGATGTTTCTGTTTTCTTCAGAACAATAATTTGGAAATTATACCATTGCATATAATGCCAGCTGCCATGCTTCAAGTACATAATCCATAGCATTTGTGAATAACCAGGGCCTCCAAGAGAATTATTAAGTGTCAGAACAAGACTAATATGGTCCCAGGCGTGGGATTTTACAGGTTCTGACCGGTTCTATAGAACCCCTTGTTAACTTTCTAAACAGTTCGGAGAACTGGTATTTAGAAGAAATCTCCTTTTGTTTTTTTCCACCCTTATTACATTCTTGGCAGTATGTCTCCGAAGGAGTTTTTTTCTTTTTTCTTGATACTTTGTTAAAGGGGAAGGGTTGTTTTAAGCTTTTTACACTGCTGTTGGAAATACTTCTTGGCTAGCTAGAAAGATTGATATTCAAACATGAGTTTACATACCCTTTCTGAGTTTTGGTCTAAAACTGGTTTTTGGTGAAATGTAATTCTGTGCTTGGTGACGTTTAATCCTGTGTTTATTGTTGGGATAATTTTCCCTATTCAGCTTTGTTTGGAAGGAAAAAGATTAATCTCTGTTCCTGAAAAGAAACTGTTTTGAGAAATCTGGCTAGTTCCTGTGTCTATTTGTTTAATTGGTTTAAGCTACTGTTGTGATTTAATTATTTATATTATGTTTGAATTTTTTCCTGCTTTATGGTTTCTTTTTCTATCTGGGAAGGAGGTCTTCCTTCACTGCTTTAGTGGTATATGGCACTGTCTTTTTGGTGTGTCATTTCAAGAGGCAGGATGCAAGCTTGGCACTGATTTTTACTGCCTTTCTGGTGGAGGGGCATGTTACCTTTCCTTAAATCTGGATGCTTTCTTTAGGCTATCTTGTGAGATGAGTGAGACCAGCTGGTATCTTTAAGTGGTGCAAATGGATCTAAGGATTGCTTTTCCTGGATGTGCTCTTTCTGGAGAGCTTAAATGACCTCTCTGCTAAAGAGTTTCACTTTATGAACAAGAGTTGGTCCTGATAGTTATCATTGCATTTTAACTATTTTAATTCCTCAAGGTGCTCTGGCACCCTGCCTGATTTGTAACTCTGGCTTGCAGGTATTTTTAATCTAATGATTGGTATTTAGGGAAGCAAAGAAGCTTTTTGTATTTTTGTACAGGTAATCCTTGACTTACAACAGTTCATTTAGTTAGTTCATTTAGTTATTCAAAGTTACAATGGCACTGAAAAAAGTGACATGACCATTTTTCACATACGACCGTTGCAGCATCCCCACTGTCATGAAAGGCCAGGCAAGGAGAAGTGCCCCTTGACATGAGTGATGTTGAGTTGGCCACGCCAACCAATCACATGACCACCAAGCCATACCCACCAAGTCACACCCACACAATTGGTTGTTAAAATTTTTGAATCCCACCCCTGTATGGGCCCCCTCACCTACACATTAACATGACCACGAGGGCCTCCAAGAGGCTCATTAAAAAGGGGGGGCTGCCAGGGCAGCAAAGCAGATTGGGAAGCAGGGTGAGGGGTGAGGACGAAGTACGGAGAAGCAGTGTTGGAGTCCATGCAGCCCACAAGTAGTTTTTTTTTTGGACTGGGAGAAGAATGATTCATTTGTATTCTAGTCTATACAAATGAAAGAAAAGTGAAACTTCCCTCACCTGCCCTCCCTCTCCTCCTCTGGTTTATCCTTCTGCATTTTAAAGCCACCTTTTGCCAGTTACCCTTTGGCACGGCTGGTGCGCACAGATCTTCTGACTAAGTGAACAGTGGCACCTCCTTCCTTTTGGCATGAAGAATTTTGACAAGCTGCGTGGGAAGGATATGACTTTCTTCCTTGCCATTTGCCCTCCAATGAGTTGATTTAGAGTGTTTAGAGCTTTAGAGTGTTTTGCTGCAAGCCACACCCCCGTCCACCTCCACCACCCCCGCTGGGGGATTTCCGGTTGACACACTGTCCCACTGCTTTTCTTTTTTTAAATTTGAGCTCCAAAAATTTCTCCATGGGCCCCAGAACAATGTACTGGCTGAACCCCCCTCTCCTCAGGCCTGGCAATAACACATTTATTTGGCAGAGTAAGGATACTATAGGCCTACACTAGAAAAAACTAGGTTCTACTGTACACTCACTAGTAGAAACTTACCGGGGCCAGACTTGGCTCAATCATTAATTTATAACCAAATTTACTTACTGAGTTGCTACTGCAGTGAGATTTGGAGGAGGTATATAGGCCATCTCAAGCGTCTGTATGAAAAGATAGCTGAACATCAAACAAATGAATATATTTAATATATAAAATGCCACTGTGCCATGAATCAAACAACTTTAGAGAACTGTAGTATGGATAACAAGTTGCGAATGTTAAAAAGTATTCTGAAAATGCAAAATTATATTATTATTATCTTCAGTGCATTCAAGAACCCATATTAGGAGCTAGATCTATAGTCATCAACTTGTGATAAAAACTGAGCCCAAAATTTCTGTTGCTAAGTGAGACAGTTGTTGCAAATTTAGCCCCATTTTACGATCTTTCTTGCTACAATTGTTAAGCTTGCAGTTGTTAAGTTAGTAATAAGTTAGTGATACACTTGTTACATAATAAGTGTTCAGCTTCGTCCTTGACTTTGCTGGTTAGATGATTGCAAAACAGTCACCTGATCCCAGATCACTGTAGTCATCATAAATATGAATCAGTTTCAAGCATCTTATTTTGATCATGCGATCAGTGGAAAAGCTGCCATGGTTGTAATTGTGAAAAATGGTTATAAGTCACTTGTTTCAGTGTCGTAAGTTCAAATGGTCACTAAATGATCTGTTGTAAGTTGAAGACTACCTATCACAAGGACCTGGGACACAAGTATTTATCAATGCCTCAGGTTCTTATGATGGTGTAGCATTAGTTAACAGGCTTTTTAAAAGTCTTCCTTTTCTGGCATAAATTTCAGCACCTAAAAAAGTTTACAGCCAGAGAATGTTTCTGATTATGAAGAGAACATTAGTTTTTAATTTGATATTCCTGTATCCTATCTTTCTGTCTCAGTATATGGAATCTAGGGTTGCTTGTTCTAAATTAAAAAAATTACAAATATACAAGTAACAACATTAAATAAAATACACTAATAAAAGCAATGGACCAAGCACACTCATTGGTCTTTGTCTTGAGCTGAGCCAATTAGACATCCTTTGGGAGCGTTTAACTAGTGGGTTCTTGGAATAGTATGACCTGGCCATTTCAGTGTCTTCATTATGTCTTCAAAGCCAATGATTGATCTGTCCAGCCCATGACCTCGAAACTTTATTTAAAATGGCATACAGTAGCATCTATGATCAACTTTAGCATGTGATAGACTGATTGTTGATAATGACTAAACAAGAGTTAGCAGTAATTGTTAATTGATAATCAGGGTATAAGACAGGGAGATTGCAATTGCAAGTCAAACAAGATAGGTCCTTCAAAAAAAAGTATCCCTTCCAAGTTTAGTGGCATTGCTACAGTTACTTATCTATTTAGGTATTAAAATATTTATCCTTTGCTTTTCAGTTCTTAAATTTCTAAGTCAGCCCTTTAATTCAAGAAATAAAATAATAATAATAATTCACTTTCAGTAAAACAAGCAGACTTAAGAATAACAAAACTAGCAGAGAGCAGGAATTACTAAATAAAAATTATTCTCAGGCTCTTGATGAGCTTTTCTATGAAGAAGCAAATATTCACCTCATTTATCACTTACCTAACATCCAATAAGGATAATCTTGGATTCTACTTTCAGTGACTGGGCAGGAATATGTGGAAGAAGGTGATTATTTAGATAAGGAAAGGCTATAAATCAAGAACTTAGTCCAGGGTAGAAAAACATCAATGATGGGACAGAATTGAATTTTGAAAGTTTTTAGTAAACTTTTTTGAACAACTCTGGTTCTTCTTGTTTTAACAAAACTGATCTGTCACTTCTTTCAGGAACATGACTGAAAATAAAATAATTAATTGAATAAAATTATAATTAATTAATAAGAGGAATATACTATAAATGGAAGAAATAAAACTGTTTTTCTTACATTAAAAAAGTTTCTTTAACAGAAACAGACAAACTGTTTTATGTTTGTATTTCCAAAATCAGATTTTAAAAATCAAAAATGTTTCATGACAAGAAAAATGTAGTCAGAAGGAAATTTTACTAAATACTTCAGGATGAATTTCTAAGAAAATGACACATACATAAATAAGTGGGTAGGGGAAAAAAACTCTAAATAGCATTAAAGATTCCACTAGTTTTTTTTTACTTGTTCTTTAAGAAATTGAGCATTTGGGGTTTGTTTGGCTAAGCCTTTCCTTTTTTATTACTGGAGATTGTGGTGGGACTAAAACTGTGCAACTCAATATTCAGAAAACATCACAACAAATTAAACATACATCTTCAGAATCTACTTCATTTTCTTTCCCTCTACCTACTCTTTTTATTCCTTTTTCGATTATGATATTTCTCTGATCAATATTTTTAAACCTCTGGGTTTATTATTCCTTAAAGGGTTCCTTTTTGTCTTTTCTCTCCCAATACTCCATTTCACCTGCTTTTAAATTGTCCTTTGTAATATTATGAAGACCGCAAGGCATACTAATGCTTACATTAAGTCTTTTGCATGTCTCCTAAAGTAGAAATAATGTATGTCTTGCAGCTCACTTTACAATTATACTTATGGTCCTTGAACAGGCATTTTCATATAACTGGGCGAAAAGGGAATCTGAATCATTAAAACAAAAGGGAATCACTTTTGACATGCCATAGGAATTCCAATGAAGCCCAAGCATTCATTTCATTCATTTAAAATAATTAAAAATAAAAAAAAAAGCTTATCAAAGGGTCTAAGAATATGACAAGGTCTACTCAGTTATGTGAATAATTTACATCTGGTCCTAGCATTTCATATACTACTTAAATACCGTGTATATGCATAGTGTTTTTGTCACTCTTTGTCAATAACGTATTATATTCTTTCCACACAAAATTGGATGAAAATCGGATTGCATGCATGCACAAGCTATTAAGTCCCTGCACCCAATCAGTGAAGCACCTAGATACAATGTTTACATTATATTGCAGACTGGATATAAACCAACAGTCAAAATGATTTATATAGAATCATTCCTTTTATCTATGGTATTGTCCTCTTTTCTCCGAATATTCTATATTAGAAGGAATGCACATGGAGTCAAAACAAAGGAAGTGGATACTCAATAATTAATCAGATCAGCTGAATCAACCTTGGTGATCATTGGACTAATTGATATTACAGCCAGATTACCTGCACAGAATTTAACGTACAGAAAAACTAAGTTTGCTACCCATGTATTTTTCACTTACTATTATTTCATATCAGTATCATGAATAGTTTATTTCCTCAGCTGACTTACTTGTAAAATAATGTCCCTTTAATAGTTTTTGACTAAATTCTCAAAATTTCAGCCACTGGAAGGCAAATTTTCCACTGGCTTCAGCAATCACTCCTGACTTCATCTTCTATTTTCGTCAGTCTTTCTCTTCTACCTCCTCTCACAATGTGGAAACTACATCATGATAGAGTTGTTGATGTTTTATTATTTCTAGTGCTCTGAGCAGCCAAAAATGATGTATACTATTTGAAATTGCTGATGCTGTGGGTAAAAAGTCCTCCCACAAATATCTCTGCTCCCTGATTACCAAGCCGAAAGCAAGTCTTCCTAATAAATGGCAAATCACAATAACTTCTTTTACATTGTGTATCATCTATCTTGATAGTAGTAAGAAAAAAAAAATTCTGAAAATAATAACACTACTGGTCAACTCATTAAAATGCATATGATCTCATTCTTTTAATATAAGTATTCCTCAAATTATCTTTATTTATTCTAATCAAAGTTTCAACATTATTCTCCACTTGAAGAAGTAGAAGAATCAATACTGGAAGTATAATGAATAAGATACTCCTCAATTTACAATCTGAATTGAGTCCAAAATTTATGTTGCTAAGTGAGAAATTTGTTATGTGACTTTTGCCCCTTTTTATGACTTTTCTTGTCATATTAGTTAAATGAATCACTGCAGTTGTTAAATTGGTAACCTGGTTATTAAATGAATCTGATTTCCCCATTGACTGCTTCTCTGAAAGTTGCAAAAAGTGGTCACATGAGCCAGGGGCATTACAACCATCATAAATGGGAGTCAGTTGTCAAGTATTCAAATGTAAATCCATGACGATGAGGGTGCTGCAATAATCATAAGTCCGAAAAATGGTCATGTCATTTTTTTCAGTACTGTTGTAATTTCGAATGAAATGATTTGATTACAATCAGGGTGGGATTCAAATTTTTTAACAACTGGTTCTGTGGGCATGGCTTAGGTGGTGGGCGTGGCTTGGTGGTCATGTGACTGGGTGGACATGGCTTAGTGGTCATGTTATTGGCTGGGTGTGGCCAACTCAATATCACTCACATCGAGGCACGCATCTCCTCACCTGACCTCTCAAGACTGTGGGGATGCTGCAACAGTCGTAAGTGTGAAAAATTGTCATAAGTTACTTTTTTCAGTGCCATTGTAACTTTGAATGGTCACTCCACACAAGCAAAGTACCAGCAAAGGAAGGGAAAAAAACTCCAGAGATGTTCCTGAGACAGGAAGTCTAGTCCTGCCAAGAATATAATAAGGGTTAATGGAGAGGCAGTTTCTGTAAGCAACACTAGAATGTTTCCTTCCTGCCTTCCTTACAGGATTAGGCCAGTAATTTCTTCTAACAACTGGTTCTCTGAACTGCTTAGAATGTTAACAACCGGTTCTAGCAAATAGGTGCGAACTGGTAGAATTCCACCCCTGATTACGATCCATTCTCTAGAGTATCAATTATATTTTTTCATTGACATAAATTTCTCTTGCCTCTTTATATTTTGAGTTTTGAGTATACCCCTAAAATATTTTCCTATTTTCTTATGTCATCTAATAAATTTGATTCTAAAAGAGATTCAGAACTGAGTTTGAAAAAAATAGATTATTTTCCAAGTATCAGAAAAGTATTGTTTTAACACCTAGTTTAGTTTAGGTGCTAATTTTGGACCAATTTAGATTACAGTTCAAAGGTAACCTTTGCTAATCTCAACCAAGATATTGGAGTAGAAAGTAGAGGAGAAAATAAGGTGCTTAAATAATTTAATGGAATAGAAAAATATATGTAGACTAGAATTTTTTAACTTTTGCATTCTACTGTATATACTCGAGTATAAGTCGAGTTTTTCAGCACATTTTTTGTGCTGAAAAAAACCCCCTCAGCTTATACTCAAGTGACAGATTCCCCTCTGAAAAAAAAAATGGTGTGGAGCTCCGGAGCTGGGCAGCCACTTCCCTGCTTCCATGTTACCTTTGCAACTTGTAAGCATGGGGGTAATCGGAGGCAGAAAAGTTCTTGCATGAGGATATATTGTTTTTTCTTTTTAAAACTGTTTTTAGGGGGGAAGACCCACCGTCATGTGAGAATGCTCAGACACAAAATCTATCCGCCCGAAAATAAGTGTGTGTGTGTGTGGATTTTAACAGAGGGAAGACATAGGGAGAAGACAAAAGCGACGGAAGATCCTTCAGGGGAAACTGAGGGGGAGACTCACCCTTGGTCCAGATGAGCCCCCTTCCCCACCCCTAAGGAAGCAGAGGCAACCAGCAAGGACAGGCAAGCCCCACTTCGCGGACTCCGTCTGTCCTCCCTCCCACCCACCCACCCACCCACCCAAAGCCACGAAGTCCCCCAATTGCGCAACCCAGAATCGCCCTCCCCTCAGGGGGCAGCAATGACGCCCGGTGTTTCCTGAGACAAGATGCTCTGCCGTGCAATGAAAGCGCCCTGGCTCTAGGCTCGTGGGCTCAGAAAACAACGCAAGCCGAGGTGGCTTTGGCTCTGCTTGGCTTCGTTTCCTCAGCCCCAGCTGCTTTCAGTCCACATGGGAGGAGGAGGAAGAGGTGGTGGTGGTGGCAAGGGCCAACCTCTGGGGCAGCCCAGAGATGCCTTCCATGTTTTAACCCTTGCTTGCCTGAAAGCAAGGACAGCCCAGTAACTCCGCTTGTAACCTGGAGGCCAGAGGAGGGAGGTGGAACGACACACCTTATTTTCCACGTTGACTTTAAGCGCTGCCGACCGAGTGTTTCACAAATACCAGTGGGACCTCTGTCCACCAGCACCCCTCCCTCTTTTGCCTCCTTCCTTCTGATTAAATCAGGTTTTCCCAGTATTTGCTCACAGCTGTGTTTTCTTTTCTGCCGTGCTAGGTGTTGAACACAGGGATTTCTGGTTCCGTTTACATGCATGTGGATATGCCACAGGGCGTTTTCTTCCAAATGCCCCACGGGCAGAGAACACTGACTCATTCTTCCCCTTCGACATAACTCTGCTGACACTCCTGCTCGCATTGTTAAACGTGATGTCCTTTTGGGCACTGGTATTTCTTCGATCAGCGGAGCCAACAGGGTGGAAAGAAAGAAAGCGAACATTAGGAGAGGTCACCTAACATCATGACTGACAAGCACCTGAAACCAATGAAATTAACTTGGGAAACGATATCACTATCATGAAAAGTTTAATTGATTCACTAACCCAAAAGAAGAAGATGATGATGACAGTGGGAGGCAGGAGTCACTCTCTCCCTTGCAAGCCCCCAGTGCCGGGGCTGGCGAAAAAAAGCAAGAGCCGTTCTTATGATCTCTCTCTCTCTCTCCAGAATAGTCAAGCCCTTTCCAGCACGTGCGATCTGCCGCCGCCGCTTTGCACCTTGCAAATGCAAAAACCACAGAGGGCTCCGGGATTTTGCATTTGCGAAGTGCAAAGCAGCGGCGGCGGATCCCACGTGCTGGAAAGGGCTTGACTCTATTCCAGAGAGAGAGAAAGAGAGAGAGAGAGATCATAAGAATGGCTCTTGCTTTTTTTGCCAGCCTCGGCATTGGGGCTTGCAAGGGAGAGAGTGACTGCCTCCCACTGTCATCATCATCTTCTTCTTTGGGTTAGTGAATCAATTAAACCTTTCATGATAGTGAGATCGCTTCCCAAATTAATTGATTAATCTGTTTTTCTTTGAAATAAATATTCAAAAACATTTAACCTACTGATGCCTCAATTAATGTAATTTTATTGGTATCTATTTTTATTTTTGAAATTTACCAGTAGCTGCTGCATTTCCCACCCTAGGCTTATACTCGAGTCAATAAGGTTTGCCAGTTTTTTTGTGGTAAAATTAGGTGCCTCGGCTTATATTCGGGTCGACTTATACTCGAGTATATACAGTAGTTATTTTTAGTAGTTTTTTTTTTTTTATCCATATCTGTTGAGAATCAAAGGCCTAAAGTAAATTCTATACGTTATATTTCAAATAGCTGGGACAGATTGTCTTAATTTTACAAATTCAGATGTTTGAAAGAATACTTTGCTAGATACAAAATGTGTCTGCAATTGTTTAATAGTCCTCAGTCTACTACTGATTGAAAATGACAGACACTTGAACCCCAAACGATGTGTCATTTAGACAGAGCAGGCTAATTGGCATCTATCCTTATCTAATTTTTTTATTGCAAATAAAACAACTCATAACAACACAAGGCAGTTGTTACGTACCAACGTAGTCCTCTTCTCAGTCCACAATTCAGGTGGGAGTTGAAGCCGTTGTTTATTGGCTGGCTGGTCTGATAACTGCAATATAAAAGGGACTGTCAGAAGGCGTCAGCTATTGCCTGCCACCACGTGTAAATTAGTTAACTTGTGGCAGCCGTGGGTAACCAGTTATGTTCAATAAACATTGTTAACTGTTACAAGATTAGCCTACAATTTACTTTGCACCACCAATTCAATACTGGTGACGAAGGTGGGATCTTTTTAAAGCATAGTCCCACCAACAGTGATATGGTTGCTCGAAGAAATTTTTTTCTCTTCACAAATGCCTCACGATGACTTCCACGCCATTTTTCCTGTGTTTCCATCCGACTACTGAAACCTGGGAGTCATATATTAACTGATTTGATTGTTTTCTCGACACTGCTGATTTGTCAGAAATTCCCAGTCAAAGGAAGAAAGCTTATTTTCTGAGTTTTTGTGGCACAATGGTTTTTGATAGCACAACCACCTTGTTAGCCCCTCAAACTGTACAGACTATATCTTGGGAGAACCTATAAGGAGTCTTGAGCAATCATTTTTCTCCAAAACCATCGCGCATAGCAAGACAGCTGGCTTTCAGAAGGAGAGCCCAAGCTGAAGGAGAAAGCATTAGTTCTTACATGGCTGCCCTTAGAACTGCTGCTTTATATTGCAGGTTCAAAGACCTTGATGATATGTTACTTGATCAGTTAGTCTATGGTATACGTGATCTACGATTGCAGCATTGTCTCCTGGCTAGGTCTGATCTCACGTTAAAATTAGCCATTGAAGAATCACAAGCTGTTGAACAATCCACGCTCTCTGCTGTCGAGATTCAAAGTTCTAACCCTCATACTGTCAATCCTGCTATTGCTAAAGCATCCGTCCACTCTGAGGATGCTTCTTCCAAGGGTATTGTAGCTGATGAAGAAGACATACATAGACTCAAGGGTCAGCAGACCCAGCAAAAAAGGAATTGGGTTCCAACCAACAAACGAACACAATCGTAGAAATCCTGTTTAAGTTGTAGCGGTAATCATTTGAGGGCAAATTGCCAATTTAGAAATGTTATTTGTTTGAAATGCCAACTTAAAGGACACTTAGCTAGGGTTTGCAAAGCCAGAAGAAATTTAAACCAACCTCCTCCTTATCAAACGCAGCAGTGAATAAATACATACTCAATCAGAAGAATGTTTTACCATCACCAGGGCTTGTCACAGTTCTAAGGCAATTCCCTATCACTCTTGCAAATTTTGTTCTAACAAAATTTATGTTACTGTTTTTGTACAAGGAAACCCACACCGCATAGACACGGGATTGTCCCTCACAATTGTATCCTGAAGCACCTTAAAATGCTTAGTTCCAGCCATCGCTGAAACACTGCCAATTATCGCTCAAGGACTATCAAGGTAATTCCATTCCTGTTATAGGGTCTGGCAGGTTTTCCATTAAATTCAAGGACTTTATGGGTCGCTTTTCCCTTATAGTTGTGGAAGGGACCCTTCCCAGCCTTCTGGATTAGATTGGTTCTCTGCTCTGGGCCTACAAGTAATTGGTATTCATTCCATACAGTACCAAGACATAGATAATTTATTAAACAAGTTGGCTGACATATTTAGCAAAAAATTGGGCAAACACAATGGCACTCCAATTTCCTTCAGCTTGGACCCTCTAGTGGCACCTATTCGTTTTAAGCCTTGGAGGGTTCCTTTTGTGTTGCAAGCGAAAGTAGATGTGGAGTTAGATAAATTAATTTCACAGGGGATTTTACAGCCTGTCGATTTCTCAAGGTGAGAAATCCCTATCATTACCCCACTAAAGAAAGATGGTTCTATTCACCTGTGTGCTGATTACCGGAGTACATTGAACAAAGCCTTGCACCCAAATGCCTATCTGGTGCCAGTTATCTAACACTTATTACATTCTTGGGGAAAGGGGTGTATTTTCGCAAAGTTAGATATGGTCCAGGAGTATCAGCAGCTCCCCATGGACAATGAGGCAGCAGAAGCCCAAACCATTGTCACTCACCAGGGAGCCTTTAAGTGCACATGTCTGCAGTTCAGCCTAAGCACTGCACCAGGCATTTTCCAGAGTAGTATTGAATGCCTTCTTCAAGGCATGGATGGCATCATTCCCTATTTCGACTATGTCCTCATTTCTGCCAACAACTGCAACAAACTTATTACACATCTAAGGAATGTACTGTCCTGTTTCCAAAAAGCCAGATTAAAACTAAAGAAAAACAAATGCAAATCTGCTATTCCTCAGGTGGATTTCCTAGGGTACTGCATTGATGTTGTCGGAATCTACCCCATTAAATCAAAGATTAAAGCTGTTAAAGAAGCCCCAACACCTACCTGCAAGACTGAGCTGCAAGCATTTTTAGGACTCCTTAATTTTTATATTTACTTCCTGCCACACAAGGCGTCAGTGGCTGAGCCACTTCACAGATTTCTAGATGCTCAGATGCCTTGGGTTGGGGCCAAAAGGAAGCAAACTCTTTCAAAGCTGTCAAGGCATTATTGTCCTCTGACAGTGTTTTAGTTCAATTTGACTGCAAGCTTCCAATTGTTGTGTGTGACACTTCTCCGTTTGGCATCGGCGCAGTCCTTAGCCCCAGAATACCTAATGGTCATGAGGCATCAATCACTTATTCTCAAGGACTTTATTGTGTACAGAGAGAAGTTACAGCCAGTTAGACAAAGAGGCCCTCGCTGCCATAAAAAAACTTCCATGAATTTCTATTTGGACATTGTTTTAAAGTAATAACTGACCACAAACCTTTATTAGGACTTTTAGCAGGTAACTGGCAAACCCATATCATCCTTTCACCTCACATGACTTGTTGGTCCCTGTTATTATCAGCCTATCCCTACACATTAACCTATCGAGCTGGCAAAATGATAAGTCACGCTGATGCATTGAGTCGCTGCCCCCTTCCAGTACACGTTGAAGACCCTGCTACAACATCGACAGTTCTTTTAATTGAAGACAACCAGTTGCTTATTACAGCACATGACATCACTCAATTTTCCTCTAAAGATGAGGTAATCTCTAAAGTATTGGACTGGGTGAGGAAGGGGTGGCCAAAGGGGACATTGGTGTCTACATTCATTCCATACAAAGCTAAACAACATGAATTGTCTACCCAAATGGGTTATGGGGGTGTAGGGTAGTAGTGTCAGTAAACTAAGACCCCAGGTTTTGGAAAATCTACATGAAGGGATCCTGGGGTGGCAAGATGAAAGCCATAGGTAGAAACTATGTCTGCTGGCCCGGTTTAGATCTGGCGATAACAGAAACAGTTGGGGCCTTCCAGGCTTGTCAATTGTCAAGGCCTGCACTGCCCATGGCCACTCCTTTTGAATGGGAATCAGCTAGACCCTCCTGGTTGAGAGTGGTGGGCCCCTTTAAGGGGCGTACATTTTTAATAATAGTGGACTTATATTCTAAATGGGTGGAACTAACACTCATGCATTCGGTAACATCAGAGGCTGTAATAAAAGCATTAACAAGGTTATTCGCAACATATGGGCTACCCGATGTGTTCGTGTCTGACAACGGACCCCAATTTACATCCAATACATTTGAAATATTCTTAGCAAAAATGGGCATCTGACATGCCTTGGTTGCACCATACTACCTGGTGTCAAATGGCCAGGCTGAGAGGGCAATTAGGTCTGCCAGAGACCCTAGGTAGGATAGAGGGGGACGATGGCATGCCAAACTAGCCAAGTACCTTTTAATCCAGCATTCGACACCAAGTGCAGCCATTAATCGTTCCCTGGCAGAACTTCTGATGGGGCAGCATTTGCATACAAGCCTTGACAGATTGCACCCAAATTTCTCCCCGACGTGTCCACTAGATTCCTCCAGCAAGTTTAGGGTTTTCAAGTTATATGGCCCAGTTTATGCGAGGATCTTTGCAGGGGACCCTTTATGTATTTATTTATTTATACTGGGGGAGGTAATTGCTGTCACAGGCCCAAAGTCCTATAGAGTTAGGCTATTGGACAGCTGAATTTGACGGCACCACATTGACCAATTACAGAGTTGATGGGGTTCATCCACAGATCACCGACCTGATGATGACCAGCAAGATGGCAACAGACCAACAAACGTAGAAACTGACAACTCCAAACCCAAAACAACGACCACGGAGCCACTGCACAAGGAGGGCCTACCTTCTGATTCTACCCCAATCCAGCATCTGAATGCCTCGAGCCATCTCTGCCGGAGACAGCCGGCATTACAACTGATCCTCCTCCATTAACTATACCCACTGAACTGCGCAGGTCAAGGCGAGTCAGGCAGCACCCTGCCTACTTGTGAGAGTATGCATGTTTTTAGCTGGGAGAAAGGGGTGTTACATACCAAGGTAGTCCTCAGTCCACAATTCAGGCGGGAGTTGAAGCCGTTGTTTATTGGCTGACTGATCTGACAGCTGCAATATAAAAGGGGCTGTCAGAAGGCATCAGCTGTTGCCCACCACCATGCATGAATTAGTTAACTTGTGGCAGCCACGGGTAACCAGTTATGTTCAATAACATTGTTAACGGTTACAAGATTAGCCTACAATTTACTTTGCATTGCCAATTCAGTAGCAGTGTTTATATGTTTCTTCCCCTACAGGTTCTCTCACAATGCTATGGATGCTCACTGTGGATTTTGTGCCTATTTTTTCTCTTAGCCTAACCTACCTCAAAGGGAAGTTTTTGAGAAAAACTGGAAGGGAAATATGTGTACCATCTTGAACTCTTGAAGAGGCAGGATATATATCTAATAAGCTGTGGGACTGAGATTGAATGATTGGATCAAAATCATCCCAAGAAATCAGAGCTAGAACCAAGGTTTTCTCAGTCTGAATCAAATACTAAACACTAGGCCACTCTGGCCTGGTTCTTGTACTGGAAAAGTAATGTGATCCACTTGGTAAAATATGAGCATATAATCTGACATTCTGCAATCATTTGACAATGGACAGTTTAGTACTCGCTCAAAGAGATTTATCAATAAATAGGCCTTTATTACACTCATCTTACCAATCATAATGATAGGCACTTACCTGAAGTTAATTTAATGTGTTTATATAACTCCCTCTTGCTTAAAAGTCTGTGCTGACCAATTGGCCCCAATCTTCACCCGAACCTTCAATAAATCATTAGAGATGTGCTATGTTCTGTCTTGCTTCAAATGCTCTACCATCATCCCAGTGCCAAAGAAGCCCTCCATCAAGGAACTGAATGACTACAGGTCAATTTTTCTAACATCTGTAGTTATGAAAAATTTTGAAAGGCTAATGCTGTCCCACCTGAAAACCATCAGGATCCGCTGCTAGACCCCCTGAAATGTCCATTCTGAGCAAATAGACCGACAGATGATGCTGTTAATATGGATCTGTACTACATCCTACAACATCTTGAATCTCCAAAGACCTACGCAAGGGTTTTTGTAGACTTTAGTTCAGCATTCAATACCATCATTCCAGACATTCTTCTAACTAAACTATATCAGCTAGCGGTACTTGAACACACTTGTAAGCGGATCATAAGCTTCCTAACAGACAGGAAACAGCAAGTGAAGCTAGGCAGAATCACATCAGATACCTGTACAATTTGCACAGCCCCCTCCCCCCAAGGCTATGTGCCCTTTCCACTTTTCTTCTCCCTGCATCTCAAACAATCCATCTGTTAAACTTCTGAAGTTTGCAGATGGTACAACAGTGATTGGTTTCATTGGAGACAATGACAAATCCCCAAACAGATGGGAGATTGAACAACTAGCCTTGTGGTGTGACCGGAACAATCTGGAACTGAACGCACTCAAAATCATAGAAATGGTGGTAGACTTTAAGAGAAACCCTCCCATACTACCACCTCTTACAATACTAGACAACACAGTATCAACAGTAGAGACCTTCAAATTTCTAGGTTCTATCATATCTCAAGACCAGAAATGGACACCTAATATCAAAAACGTCATCAAAAAAGCACAACAAAGAATGTTCTTTCTGCACCAACTCAGAAAGCTCAAACTGCCCAAGGAACTACTAATACAGTTCTACAGAGGAATTGTTGAGTCTATCATCTGCACCTCTATAAGTGTTTGGTTTGGTTCTTCAATGCAACAGGAAAGATACAAACTTCAGAGGATAATTAGGACTGCAGACAAAACAATTACTACCAACCTGCCTTTCATTGAGGACCTGCATACTGCATGAATCAAAAAGAGGGATGTGAAAATATTTACAGACCTTTCAAATCCTGGATATTAACTCTTTTCCTATCCTCAAAATGATGCCATCAAATCAACTAGACACAAGGATAGTTTTTCCCCAAATGCCATCACTCTGCTAAATAAATAATTCCCTCAACACTGTCCAACCATTTACTAAGGCTGCATTATTATTACTATTAATCTTCTCATCACTCCTATCACCCATCCCCTCCAACTTGTGATTGTATGACTGTAACTTTGTTGCTTATATCCTTACAATTTCTATTGACTGTTTATTATTTTATTTATTTATTTATTTATTTTGTCAAGTGATTATAAGATAATAGGTATAAGTATAAACATAGTTATGAATACATGAAATGGATACATATAAGAAAAATAAAACAAAAAATAAAAGAAACAATAGAACAGAGACGGTAGGCACGTTGGACGGTAGGCACGTTGGTGCACTTATGCATGCCCCCTACAAACCTCATAGGAAAGGTCAATAGTAGACAGTCTAAGGTTAAAGTTTTTGGAGTTTGGGGAAGAAACCACAGAGTAAGGTAGAATTGACATTGACCACTCTGTTGCTTAAGTTGTATTTTCTGCAATCAAGTTTGCTGTGGTTTACCTTGAGTTTGTATCTATTGTATGCTCTTGTATTGTTATGGTTGAAGCTGAAGTATTCATTGACAGGTAGTGCATTACAATGTATAATTTTATATGCTATACTTAGGCGCCTAAGGCGGCGTAGTTCTAGGTTTTCTAGGTCTAGAATTTCAAATCTGGTGGCATAGTAGAGGAGTGAGAATTCTTCTTGTGAAATATTTCTGGACTTTCTCAGCTGTATTAATATCAGATACATAATGCAGGTTCTAGACTGATGAGCTGTATTCAATTATTGGTCTAGCAAATGTTTTGTATGCTCTAGTTAGTAGTGTGATATTACCAGAGAAAAAGCTACGTAGGATTAGGTTAACAACTCTTAATGCCTTTTTGGCTATGTAGTTACAGTGGGTTCTAGCACTTAGATCATTAGAGATGAGTACTCCAAGGTCCTTGACAAATCCTAGTATGATTTGATTGCTTATTTGTATCCTATGACTATATTAAGTGCTGTACCTTATGATTCTTGATGAATGTATCTTTTCTTTTTATGTACACTGAGAGCATATGCACCAAGACAAATTCCTTGTGTGTCTAATCACTAAATAATAAAGAATTCATTCATTCATATAGGAAAATGTAATTGGTTTTAAGTACCATTAATTTGAATGGATAATAGCTTGTATGGCATTCTATATCTGTACCCACAGAATAATGACCAACATTCCTGCTAAAATACCAATATAATTTGTTTGTTCTCTGCTTGCTACATTTGCTTTTTGCAGAGAAAAAGCTGCCATTGTAAAATGAACAATACAACAATGCAATCAACAGCCAGAAAGCACTGGGGTACCAAGGTAGTATGCTGCCTTACTTCAGAAGAGGATGTAAACTCCTGAAAGCTGGCAAGGATGGCAAAGTGGGATTCTGGTCTATGAGGAACCACCCACCTGCTGAAAAAGTGCAGCAATCCATATTCATTGTGGTAGCCTAAGAGCAGCAACTAACCAAAGAGTTACAGAACCCAATGATATCATAGGGTAGGATCCTGGATTAGTAAGTACCATACTCCTTGGATATGACAGGGCTCTTAATCGCTCCCACTGAATACAATAAATTGTGTTGTATCTAGAAAATTCTGGCATTCATGTTCAACAAATAGAAAACAAGAGATTGCTTTTCAAAGGTCATCTCTTCATTATCAGAATCAGGCTTATAGAGTGTCTGTTATAGTCTGTGTTCTGGTATTAGTTCATATGCTTTTGGTAAGTAAGACATTTGTAGTTAATGAATTCCATTTTGTACGTCTTCGGGAATCAAATTTTTCCATGTCACTTGGAGAAGTTGAAGATAGGGCAATGGTTCAATACCATGTATCTAGAACAAATCTCTTATAACTGAATAGATTTGGAACTGAGCTCTTTCATGTATTTGGTTTTGCCTGCTATGTCAACGATGCTCCAGGCAACTCTTTACTTACTTCTATTCCTAGAATTTCTGGAGTAATCTGGGATAGGTGAATGGAGAGAGGCCAGTCAAAAGCAATCTTGTCTAGAGCTCTTCTTGCCTCCTTTTCTTCAGTTTGACAAGACATTTGATAAATAACTTCCCAAACACTTATCTGCAAACCTTATGGATCAACTGATGCCCTTCTGCCTGCAAAGATTGATGGTTAATTTTATGGGTGTTTCTTAGATTTTTGATCTTAACTTACTTTTAAAAAATATTTCTGAGAGCTATTTTTGCAACTCAAGGATATGTTTTTCTTTTCCCACTCCATTTGTAAAAAACAAAATAAAGTACTTCATCTACTAAGTGGCAGATAAAAACTTGTCCTGGTTCAATTATTATTTTGCTATGTTATCACTGAGAGCCAGTTTGGTGTACATGTTCAAAAGCAGCTCAGTGACTTTGGACTAGCCATGGGAAAAAGTCAATGGCAAGCAACTTCTGAAAATCGTGCCAAGTTTTCTTGCCAAGAAAATTGCATGATAAGTAATTACTTGAACACACATACAAACCTAGTATTAATTACTGTGAAAAAAAAAATCTAAATCTATTTTAGAATTTTGAAATGTATTTTAGCCAATTTGAAAGTACTGTATACTATGTACTGATTATTATACAAAGGTAATAGGTCCCCATGTAATATGTATCCATATGTGCTTAAGGTAGTATTTGAATTAGTTGTTTTAATTTTTGTACAAAGTTAAAACACTTGCAAAAATAGGATATAATTAGTTGCAAATAGTTGCAAGACTCATTAGGTTGTCATATCAGAGATATTTCTTGAATCCCTTGTATGCATTCTTTAAGTTAGCAGATTTGAGGTATCTTGATTCAAAAATTGTTGCCCTATGATGCACTAGTTTAGCTACTTGAAGGAAACAGACAGACAGATAGATTGGATATTTTTAGTAATATAAAGGTAAAGGTTCCCCTGCACATGCATGCTCATCGTTTTTGGCTCTAGGAGTGGTGCTCATCTCCGTTTCTAAGCTGAAGAGCCAGAGCTATCCAAAGATGTCACTGTGGTCATGTAGCCGGCATGACTAAATGACAAAGGCGCATTGAGCATTGTCCCACCAAAGTGGTCTCTGTTGGATCGCGGGTAATGAGACATGAGATGGAGTCAGCCCAATAATGATCTCTTTATTTCTCCAGCAGGACTGACTGCTGCAGCCGCGGCAGCTCCTTTTACATTCGGGCTTCTCGCAGCTGTAGCCAGTGTCGGGTGTTCAATTTCCCGCCACCGAGGACTAACCAATCACTAGTGAGTACATAATACCCTTCCCACATGGTCCGGTCCACCCAATCCTGTCTTCGCCTACCATACATAATCACGTAAGTAGGTGGGGCTTTTATGGGTACGACCGGACCTGCGCAGCTCAGTCGCTGTTTGGTCTTTGAACTGTTCGGGTAGATTTACCATTTCTCCTGTTCTTCTCTTTGGAACCTCCTGGAAATTTCTGGTTGTGGTGGTCATTTTGTTTCTGCTTGGGGTCACTCTTTCGGCTTCTTCTTGGGCCTGTTCCTGTCTGGCTAAGCTGTCCTGCCCTAGGGATTCAGGTACGTGTTTGTGTTTTCTATTCGGAGCTTTTCTTACTTGTTTGGGTTGTGTGTCATTAGTTGTCAGGGTTTGTTCTGTGTGTATCCTTGTTTGTGAGGGTTCTCCCCCTTCCTCTCTGGTTGTGTTGCATCTGTGTGAGGGGTCTCCCCCTCCTCTCTGGTTGTGTTGTGCCTGTCTGAGGGGTCTCCCCCTTCCTCTCTGGTTCTGTCTGTGTTGCCCCTCATTTCTCAGTTTCTGGGGTGGTCTATGTGCCTCCTCCAGCTTCGCTCATCTGTTGTATCCACTCTGTAAGAATGGGGCCCGGTTACCTGGGTCACTCTTGTGGGTATCCATAAGGGCTCCCCTGTTAGATTCTTAGTGTACACTAGGTCCCCTGTTTGAAATGTCCGGCATTTACTGGATGAGTCTGGGTTATATGTGGGGTGTAATTTGTCTAGGGTTGATCTCAGCTTCCTTCCCATGAGTAGTTCAGTGGGGCTCTTATTCATTGTTGCACTGGGCATTATATGTTGTATGCTTAACAGTTTTCTTTTCTTGTGTGTCCCTGGGCCCTAGCTTTTGTAGGGTTTCCTTTGTGTAACGTACCATGCATTCTGCCCGTCCATTTGTGGATGGGTATCTGGGTGCTGTTAGTGCATGTCTTATTCCGTTCTGCGCTAAGAACCCTTCAAATTGGGTTGCAGTGAACTGGGGCCCATTGTCGGATACAATTAAATCTGGCAATCCGTGTGTTGCAAATAGCCTCCTAAGCTGTCTAATTATGGCTTCTGCGGTGGTGGATTGCATGATTATTACTTCCAACCATTTGGAGTATGCATCCACCACTATTAAGAATGTGTGTCCCTTTACTGGTCCCGCAAAATCAATGTGCCACCTTGACCACGGTCCCCTTGCCATTTCCCACTCATGTGTGTGTGCTGAGGGAGGTGCTTGCCTAGATTCTTGACAACGTTTACAAGTTGACACCCTATTTCCTTGTCCATCCCTGGCCACCATATGTAGCTCCTAGCCAGTGATTTCATCTTTACAATCCCCGAGTGTCCCTCATGTAACATTTCTAGTATGCTTTCCCTTAAAATCTCAGGTACGATCATCTGATCTCCCCCTTTTAGAATTGAGGGTTCTGTTTGTCTGTTTTGGAACGGTTTGATTGCATTGGTGGTTTCAGTCTCTAGCCAACCTTTCCCTACCCAGTATTGCATTCATGCCAGAGTTTTGTCTCTTGCTTTCACTCTCGCGATGTCTGCTGCTGTTGCCACTGCTTTTCCTAAAATCTCTATTAGGAGAGTAGATGTGGTTGGAGCTGGGTTTTCTTCTAGGTTGGGTAAAGGGCACCGACTGAGTGCGTCTGCATGGTTTATATCCTTTCCGGGTTGGTGTATCAATTTGTAGTCATAGGCGGCTAGGAATTCTGACCAGCGCGTCATTCTAGGTGATAGTATGTTTGGGGTGGCTTTGTTTCCTGCGATGAGGCCCAGAAGTGGCTTGTGATCCATAATTAGGGTGAATTTCCTCCCATAGATGTATTCATGGAATCCTTTGACTCTGGTGACAGCAGCCAATGCTTCTTTGTCTACTTGGCTGTAGTTCTGCTCCGGCTTTGATAGTGTTTTGGAGTAGAAAGCTATGGGGGCCTCTTTTCTGCCGGGTAACATGTGGCTGAGGATGGCGCAGGTTAGGGCTACTAGAAGTGTCTTGCTGTACTGGATTAACATGCTATCTGATGTGATTAGTGTTTTTTATTCCATGGAATGCTGTTTCTTCCCATTGCCCCCAGGATCATGCTGCTTTCTTGTCAAGCAGTCTGTGTAGTGGCTCCACAATTGTCGCTTTCTGTGGTAGGAATATGATATAAAAGTTAATAAGTCCTAGGAAAGCTTGTAGGTCAGTTTTATTAATGGGCCTGGGGGCTTCTTTGATTCCTCTGATCTTGCTCTTGGTGAGGTGAATTCCTTCCCTGTCTATCAGATAGCCCAGGAATTCTACTTTGGTGGCAGCTAATTGGCACTTCTCTTTTTTTACTTTCAGCCCCATTTCCTTAAATTTACTTAAAACTTCCCTTAGGTGGTCACACAATTGTCTTTTGTCCTTGGCAGATACGAGGACATCATTGAAGTAAGGCACCACCCCTTTAATCCCTTGTAACGATCATTCCATTAGGCTCTGGAATAGCCCTGGGGCAACGCTGACCCCAAATTGTAATCTGTTGCACTTGAATGCCCCTCTGTGCGTTACGATAGTCTGGGCTTCAGCTGTCTCTGCGTCTACTGGTAATTACTGGTAGGCTTGTGCGAGGTCGAGTTTTGCGAATATTTTACCCTGCCCCAGGGAAAGCAAAAGGTGTTGTACCACTGAGACGGGGTATGCGCTTTGTTATAGGGCATGGTTAAGGGTTGCCTTGTAGTCCCCACAGATGTGCACAGACCCGTCTGGCTTTACTGGCGTGACAATAGTGGTTTCCCACTTTGCATGATCAATTGGTTCTAGAATCCCTTATGCGATGAGTTTGCTCATCAATTTTAGGTTTTAGCGCAAGGGGCACCCGCCTCGCTCTAAGTCTTATAGGGGCTATGGTTGGGTCTATCAGGGACCCCAAGTAATTGCCTAGTTCTCCATCAAAAATGTCTTGGAATTCTCCCACCAGGGTCTCCTCCCACTTGGTTTCAGTGATACTGTGTATCTGGTGACTTCAACTCCCAACAGCTCAAACCTAGCCCCAGCAGGCTAGGCCGGTCCTGGTCTGCTATGGTCAACGGCAGGACTCCGCAGTAGTTTTTAAATGTTACCTTAAATTTTCCTATGCCTATCATGGGAATTTTGTTCCCTTGATAGTCCTTTAATGTTAAGGTTTGTCTTTTAACCTGATTTCTGCTTATGCTTGGAATTAGTCATTTTATGGTGTCCCAGGATACCATTGATAGGTATGATCCCGAATCCACTTCCATCTGACAATTCTGGCCTTCTATGTTAACCTGGACATGGACTTTCCACTGTTCATTGTGTTGGAGTGGCCCACAGTCACCGTCTGGTGCGTCTCACCTCTCCCGTTTGTTGCCTCTTTTCCTTGCCAGTTCCTGTTGGATTGGCTCCATTGATTCTCTGATTGCTTATCTCTGTTTTGTGGGGGTGTGCCCCATCTCTGTCTGGGAAAGTAGTTCCTAGATGCTCTGCAGGCCCTTGCAATGTGTCCCCGCTGGTCGCATTATTGGCAAATGGCATTGAGGAAATGGCATTCCGATCGTGGATGGTTTCCTTTGCACCCTGCACCCCAAAATTCCTTTCTTCTCCCGTTTTGGTTCTTTGTGTTTCTTTCTGAATGGAGTTGGTTCACCCCCTCCTCATCCTCGTCGCTTTCTGACTTGGACTCGACGTCCTCATGGTGGGCGGTAGTGTCTTTTGAGGGTGCCTGTGATGCCCTATTCATCTTTCTCATGGCAGCTGCCTATTTCTGTGATGCTTCCACTGTGGTGGCTTCCTCAATTGCTTCCATTTTGGGCTTAGTCAGGAGTCGGCTCTACAATGTTAGGTCTCGCAGCCCGAGATCTCTCATCACCTCATCCATGTTCAGGAACTCACACACTCCGGTGATGTCTCTCAGTGTCACGATGAAATCTCTGATGCACTCACTTTCTTTTTGGTCCCTTCAGTAGAATTCGTGTTGTTTGATGAGGCAGGACACCGGTGAGGTGTAGTGAGCCCGCAGTATCCTTTCTAGGTCCAGCCAGGCCATTGTCTTCATGTCGTTTGGTGCCAACAATGCTTTGGCCATTTTAAAAATGGCGGGTCTGCAGTGTGTGAGGAAGATTCCTCTCTTGATTTGCTCTGAAATGTTCATGAGATCGTTCCCTTCGAGGAACATATGGAATCAGTCGACATACAATTCCCAATCCTCAGTTGTAGGATCGAATGGTGCGGGTGGCATATTTGTTCTGGCCATCTCATCCGGGTTGGTGCCACGTGCTTGCTGGTTTTATTTTTGTCTCAGAATCCCACCTTCATCGCCAGTGTTGGATCACGGATAATGAGACATGAGACAGAGTCAGCTCAGTAATGATTTCTTTATTTCCCCAACAGGACTGATTGCTACTGCTGCGGCAGCTCCTTTTATGTTTGGGCTGCTCGCGGCTGTAGCCAGTGATGACTGTTCAATTTCCTGCTGCCAAGGACTAACCAATCACAAGTGAGTATGTTAATACATAACAGTCCCTATTTTTCTACTTGCATTTTTTACATGCTTTCAAACTGTTAGGTTGGCAGAAGCTGGGGCAAGTAACAGGAGTTCACTCTGTTATGCAGCACTAGAGACTTGAATCGCTGAACTGCTGACCTTCTGATCAACAAGCTCTTAGATGATTAAAATAATGTGTTATTTACAAGAAGTTCTTGCTGCATCCTGAATTATATTGCTATGTCTCTGTAACAGTACTTAAAAACTATCCTAGTGAGGATATTAATTAATTAATAATTAAATAATTAAGCAGAAGTATTTCCACAGACATATAATTAGAGATTCCTTATTGGCTAATTGGAACAAAATAAAAAAAAAATTTACAAATCCCAACTTGGATCTCAAAGATGGAGGCGATGATACATCCAAATAATCTAGATCTTAATAAAATGATAAAATACAAAGACCTTCTTGATGCACAAGGAACTTTAAAATCATGGCAAGATCTCCAAGAACAGGGGCTACAAGTAGACTGGTGGGCTTACTTGCAAATTCAAGATAGATATAGCCAGGACAAGAAAAAATTTTGAATTTATACTAAAGCACAACAAATAGATAAAATTTTATTAGGTCCAGATAAAAAAAATATAACTAAATTTTATAATTATTTACTAGAGATGGAATTAGAAGAGGAAGTAGTCAAAGGCAACATGATAGCTTGGAGCAGAAACATAGGACGTAGCATTACATTATTAGAATGGGAAAAGGTTTGGACAAGGAATAATAAAATTACAAGATCAGCAACATATAAAGAAAATGCCTATAAAATGTTTTATAGATGGCATCTTTCACCCTCAAGAATAGCGAAAATGTCTCCTAACATGAATCCGAATTGCTGGAAATGTAAAAAGAAACAGGGAACATTTTTTCATATGTGGTGGTCCCGCACTGAAGCCCAAAGATACTGGCACAGACTAAAAAAAAATGGTTAGAGGAAATAATGGTGGAGCAATTTGAATTAAAACCAGAATTCTTCCTATTGCGGATATTTAATAACAAATTCCTAAAAATGTGAAATATATAATACTGCATATTCTTACTGCAGCCAGAATAACCTTTGCACAGTGTTGGAAACAAGCAGATATTCCAACAGAGGAGATGGTTATACAGAAGATAACAGCCTGTGCGAGATGGACAAGTTAACCTTAGCACTTAAGGAAAAAGAAACATCAGAATATTATAGAAGCTGGGAATGCTGGTATGACTGGATAGAACAAAAATAGAAAATATATTAGTAAACAACGTAAAATGTAAAAGAGGTAGTAATTATATATTCACAATAATATGTATTTGTAAATGTATCACCAATATTGATAACAAACAAGGAACTATAGACTGTCAATAGTAGAATTGTTAGTTTTTAATCATTTTCTTTTTTTCTATTTCTTTTTTTTCTTCTTCTGTGTGTTGTGTTTGATATTTTGGTTTTGTAATCAATAAAGTTCTTTTTTTAAAAAAACTATCCTAGTTAGAGGACAAAGCATGTACTAAATGAACAAATTATATCTTTGGGAATCCTATTCTTGGTGGCAGGCAAAAAAATAAATAAATCACCAAGTGAAGCATCTGTCTATATGCTTGACTTGCTGAATTTCTGCCTACCAGGTACCTATCAAAATATTATCAGTTCCTTTAGGAAGGAAATAAAAACATTTCAGAGAGAAAGCATCTGAAAATATGTACTTAGATATGAACTAAAGTGAACTTAAAAATTATATAATCAAATATAATAGCCTGTAAATTGAGACGTTCTTTCTTTACCACATTATTTCTGGTCTCCCAGTAATCTTTTTTCAGATAATTGTGAAAAAAGCCCACTACCCAAATATAATCATCTTGCCACACACATTCAAAGCTGTTTATGCCGTATGCAGATAACTTACTTGAACTGGGGGAAAACAGGCTCTAAAGATAGCACCAGCAATAGCGACAGCGTGAGGAGCTCCGGCAGGCACGGGCAGCGCCAGATGACAAGCCCTCTAATCCCTGTGGGTCCAGCTGGTGAAGTGGAAAGCCTAACACCTGAAACTTGCCAGCAAGCCAGAAAAGAGCTCCATTCTTCAGTAAACTCTCAAGTCAAAGGTACTCGGCAATTTCCTATTCCTCCCATCCTTGACCAGCATGCCAGAAAAGAGCTCATTCCTCGAAAAGCACTAAATTCAAGAGCGCTCTATTCAAAAGCACTCAACGATCTGTAATTCAACCCATCCTTACTAGAAGGTAAGGCGGTGAGGCTCCTCAGTAATGGGGGCTCTATAATCATCCTTGCAGGACAGTAAGATGGTGAGATTCATCCCATCCTTGTAGGGCAGTTAGCACTGGGAGCTGTGAGTTGGTCTTCAGGTGTTTTCAGCCGACTGTTTCCCCCCCGCCGCCCCTCCTTCCCTCTTCACCAAATTGCTAATCCAGACTCCCTCTTTAAAAGTAACTAAACTCCTGTGAAGCAATTTTGTGATAGAATCAAGTATATTGAAGCCAGGAATGAATGCTCATTACAAATCTGAGTCTACATAGTAAAAATATAAACTGTTCGAATTGCCAGTGCAAGACTATCTCCGTGCCTCTCTTTTAAAAGCAACAAACTTTGAAAGTGTATTTAAATTGACTAGGCGGGGGCCAGAAATCCCATTCATCAAGGGAAAACAAAAACAAAAAGGTTCCTGTTCCCTCCCTGTGAATTGTTCTGTTTGTCTCTGCTGAGTCAAAGTCTGCTTGCAAAAGGGAGAGAAGAATAGTTGGTTTCCTCTGTTCTTCAACAGGAAGTAACCAATAAAAAAATCTCTTGCATTCCTTCACCTCCATTGAAACAATCTGCCTGCTAGCTCCAAAGTCATTCATCTTTTCTTAAGAGGAAGAAGTGGGCTGTGATTCACCCCTCTTTGATGACAAAATGCAAAACCAGCATGTGTTTTCCCCCCCAAAGAGAGATTTTCAACATACAACCAGTGATTTAAAGAAAGCATTTTCTAATTCTACCTCAATACCGATATCAATGATTAGATAATCAATTTCTATAAGTAATTAATTTATCAATTGTTTAATTGAATTATTGTTTTAACTGATCAGTGTGATTAGAGCGTTTAATGCAAACAGTGTGATTACTGATTAATATAAAAAAATCAGGCTTAATGTAATTTAATTGATTAGTAAAATTAGTGATTCAGTGAATTTAAATAAACAGTGTATTTAACAATTAGTGTAATTAATTAATTAGGCTGATTGTTGCTTAGCATAATTACTTGACTAGAGAGATTATTGTAATTGATTAATTGGTGTGATATTGGCTATATTGATTACCGAAAAATGTTTTATTAAGCAAGTTAATCAATGTACTATCTCAACAAACCCACCATGCCAGTAAAAAAATCCAATACCAAACCACAACCTAAAAAAAAAAAGTCCCCACCAATGAACCATAAGACTTCTGCACATGCTTTATATGCTCTGTAATTCTAAAGGTTAATGAAAATTCCCTCAAATGTTCTCTATGTGAAAAACAACGCTCATCATGACTGCTGGAATTACCCAAGCAAATGACTCAATACCTAAAAACATCCAATGATGCATTTCCATTTTTATGCCCACCATGCAAACCCAAACTGGACAAACATATAGCCCTGTTTGAAAGAGTTGACTCTATAGAAACATGAATATCATCCCTTGACACCATAGTAGCATCCCTGGACACTTTAAATGAAAGATTAACTAACCTTGAAAAAAAAAAAGACACAACACAAAAACCTGAACATCCAATAGCTACAAACCAACAATTGCAATCTAATCCACAAAAAAACCATAAATCCAACAAATAATGATATCCCAATCCTCATCAGAGAAGCTGTCAAGCGCAAACAAAAGCATCTAACACCATCTTATTTGGTCTAGAGGACATCAATAACAATGATGATATCACAATTGTCCGCAACATCATCAGTGACTATCAAGCATCAACCATCTCCCTTGATGAAATACTTGACCTTTCCCGCATTGGCCGAGAGCTCAAAAACAGAGATGGCTCTGTGGCCCCATGCTTCTGCAGAGTCATTTGCAAAAATGAATTAAGCAAATGTAAATTCATTTATACTATAAATTCACTCACCAAAAACAACACCAACCATAAAAACCTCCGATCTCGTCCTGACCTAACCTTACAGCAACGTGCCCGCTCCCGTATACTACGCACAGAACTCAAAAATCATCTAGACAACGGAGAGAAGGACCTGTACATTGATTACCGAGCTGATTGCATCAAAAGAAAGTCACACAACCCACAACTCCACATCCAAACCTTCTTCAACCAATCTACCATCATCCAAGATTAGGCACGCACGCCCCCAACTACCTCAATTCAAACTACATCTGGCCTGAAATGAAAGCTACTCAATGCAAGAAGTCTTGTAAATAAAATACCTGAATTTCTCCTTTTACTAAATACGGCTAAATTCATCATCATATTTGTGAAACATGGCTCAACACATCTCTCCCTGACTCCATTACCTCAGTAAGAGACTATCATGTTTACCCATCTGATCATGAAATCCGTAGAGGAGGTGGTGTTGCTATCTTCTATAAAAAGTCCTTACATCTAAAAAACATCTAAGTTACTGAACAGCTTGCTCTTCCTGAGACCATTATCTGTGAACTGACCTTAAATATCACATTTTGGTTCTTACTATGTTACAGAGCCCCTGATTATGAGATCGAACATGTAAACAAGCTAAATACACTACTAACATGGGCAGCATCCTGCCCACAAGCTTTTTTCTTTCTTGGTGACTTCAATCTACCTCATATTAACTGGACCCTAAACAAATGTACAACTGGACCCATACATGCAACCTTCTACAATTCTGTAACAAATCTGGGACTGGAACAACTAGTAACCAACAATGCTAGGCTTAATAACTGCCTCGATCTCAACTTCTGCAATAGTTTGAATTCGATTTATGGAATATAAATTAAAGAACCCTTGTCCAACAATGACCACAACACGATTGACTTTTGTCTCAACATACGTCCACACAAAAATCATCACAACCTCGGAATCCCCAATTATAACTTCAAAAAAGGGAACTATGATCTTATAATCAGTGATCTCTCTTCCCTTGATTGGTAAATTTATTCACTGGATGCAATACTGTTGAAGACCATTACAACATATTCTCACTAGAAATCAAAAGAGCCATCAAACTATATGTACCAATAACAACTCCCAAAACCAAGAAAAACCGATTACCCATAACAATAAGGAAGCTTCAATCCAAAAAGAGATCACTTTGGTGAAAAAACAAATCTGGTCATGTTGCCAACTTCAAAAGCCAATACAAAAATCTATGCCACCAGATAAAAACTGAATGCACCAATTATCACATTAAACAAAAGAAAAACCTTCTACATACAAATTCCACCCATGCTTTCTACAATTTTGTAAACAACAAACTAAAATACTCCAGGTCCATCCCACCCCTGAAGGACCTAATGGCAAAGACTGCAACCATGACACCATCAAAGCAAACCTCTTTAACACATTCTTTGGCTCAGTATTTGTAAACAGCAAAGGATCAAACCCACTAATTCCTAGTTGAACCACAGATGTCTACAATGATCTAATACATATCAATTTTACAGAAGACATTGTTGAAAAAGCACTGTGCAATCTAAAACCATCCCTATCTATTGGACCAGACAGAATATGTGCCTACTTCTTAAAAAAGCTATCCACTGCCATAGCCAAACCTCTAAGCATAATCTTTGAAAAATCTTTCAGGACCAGCTTGCCAAAACTATGGTCACAAGCCACGGTCATCCCCATCTTCAAAAAGAGAACCCCAGCCTAGTTGAAAATTACAATCTCTTTATGCTGCATCACCCGTAAAGTCATGGAATCAATTATTAACCAATCCATTATCCTCCACTTAGAGACAAACAACCTACTCTCTAATAAACAATTTGGTTTCAGAAAAAAACTATCCTTTAATCTGCAATTCTTACACTGCAAAAACATATGGACTACACAACTCGATCAGGGCAAAGGAACAGGTGCAATCTACATAGACCTCTGTAAAGCCTTTGATTCAGTGGTACACGACAAACTACTACTAAAACTAAAATCTTATGGTATCTCTGGACACCTACATAACTGGATAGAAGCATTCCTGTCAGACAATAAATGGTCAAAATTGGGAATGTCCCATCAAATTCTGTAACTGTCAACAGTGGTGTCCCCCAAGGCAGTGTTCTAGGACCAACTCTCATCATACTCTACATAAATGACATCTGTGATCATATTAAGAGCAACTGTGTTCTCTTCGCTGATGGTATAAAGCTATTCAACACCACAGACAATACTGCTACCCTCCAAAAAGACCTTGACTATGTATCAGAATGGTCAATCAAATGGCAACTTCAAATCTCAACAAATAAATGCTCTGTCTTACATATTGGCAGAAAAACCAGAAAATAAAATACAAGCTAAATAGTCAAGATCTTGTTGAGGATCCAAACTTTGTCAAGGACCTTGGAGTACTCATCTCTAATGATCTAAGTGCTAGAACCCACTGTAATTACATAGCCAAAAAGGCAGTAAGAGTTGTTAACCTAATCCTACATAGCTTCTTCTCTGGTAATATCATACTACTAACTAGAGCATACAAAACATTTGCTAGACCTATACTTGAATACAGCTCATCAGTCTGGAACCCATATCATGTATCTGATATTAACACAATTGAAAAAGTCCAGAAATGTTTCACAAGAAGAATTCTCCGCTCCTCTACTCATTGCAGAATACGTTATGCCACCAGACTTGAAACTCTAGACCTAGAAAACCTAGAACTATGCTGCCTCTGGTCTGATCTAAATATAGTATATAAAATCATACATTGCAATGTCCTACCTTCAAATGAGTACTTCAGCTTCAATCATAACAATACAAGAACACACAATAGATACAAACTCAAGGTTAACTGCACCAAACTTGACTGCAGAAAATACGACTTCAGCAACAGAGTGGTCAATGTTTGGAATACTCTACCTGACTCTGTGGTTTCTTCCCCAAACCCCAAAAACTTTTAACCTTAGACTGTACTATTGACCTCGCCCCTTTCCTAAGAGGCCTGCAGGGGGCATGCATAAGCGCACCAATCATGCCTACTGTCCCTGTCCTATTGTTTTTTTATTTTTCTTATAAGTATCTATCTCATGTATTCAAAATTATATTTATTCTTATACCTGTATCTTGTAAGCGATTGACAAATCAAATAAATACTAAAATTCTGAGAAGAGCACAGCTTGTTCCAAATGGAATCCTTAAGTTTCCATTTCTAAAGAAAGTGGAGTAGTCCCCTTAGTGTACTGTTGCTGTAAAAAGCTAGAGGACAACTAATTTGAAGGCTGATACTGGAAGAAGAAAGCCAGGTTGTTTAAGCCAGTATTTTTCAAACTTGGCAACTTTAAGATCCGTGAACTTCTGTTTCCAGAATTCCTTAACTAGCATACTGGCTAGGGAATTCCGGGAATGGAAATACATGCCCCTTAAAGTTGCCAGGTTTAAAAAATAGTGACATAAGTTGTAGTTGTTTCTCATTCATATGCTGTTAAAACGTGAAAATAAAGTATACACATGTAATTCTCTATTTATTTTTTTAAAAGATCAAATTGAGTAGAAAAATAGTCATATTTTTACAACAGTGTCTTGAAACTTGCATTTTTATCCTGCTCTTTTGCAGAGGAAATAAATGAGTAATAAATGATACATAACTTGTGAACCCTAAAAAAACAAGCAAGTTAAGGAAATTATCATCAGGAAATAATATAGTCTCTATGTAGCACTTTTAACTAGTCCCCTCCCATTATTTTGAATATATTATTTTTAAAAAACCAATTGATATGATGCATTTAAAAAAAACCCACATATGAATAAGTTTTAATTCTGCAAACAGGCAATGTTTAAAATAAAACTAGATAGTCTTTCATGTTTTGGTTCACTTTCTCTTACTTTTCAGACCAGCACCTCTTTTCACTCAAATTTTTGGACTCGTTATTGGATTTTTGGAGGTGGCTGCCTTCAAATCAATATTAACTCTGGGCAAATGCCTGGATACCATAAAGAAATATGTGTATCCACAAGTTCTATAAATTTTTCATTAGATAAAACAGATGGAGAGAACTGATTAGCTTTTGGGCTATTGATATTATAATGTGTGTTTGTAGGTGTGTGATTTTATGTGTGTCATATTTGTCTCTGGGTGTTCTCTTATAGACCCTAAGCATAATATAATGAAGGCAATGGCTTTATTACTTGAGGAGAAACTCCTTTAATTCAATATAAAGAAAATACTTTTGCAGCAGATTAGTGAGGTGGTGGTCAGAGCCACTACCTGTTTCTCTGTTTTTAAGCATAATGTAGGGATGCAGTGGATCAGTGGCTAAGATGCTGAGCTTGTTGATCAGAAAGTTTGGTAGTTCGGCAGTTCCAATCCCTAGCACCACATAATGGAGTGAGCTCCCATTACTTGTCCCAGCTTCTGCCAACCTAGCAGTTCGAAAGCATGTAAAAATGCAAGAAGAAAAATAGAAACCACTTTGGTGGGAAAGTAACAGCGTTCCATATGCCTTCGGCATTTAGTCATGCCAGCCACATGACCACAGAGACATCTTTGGACAGCACTGGCTCTTTGGCTTTATAATGGAGATGAGCACCACCCCCTAGAACCAGAAACGACTAGCACGTGTGTATGAGGGGAATCTTTACCTTTACCTAGGGTGTTGAATAGAATGGTGAAATTTATCTCAATTATTGTATATTATATTTTAGAAATACGTTTTGGAAGTGCACAACATTGATAGCTCTCAAGTGTGTGTGTAGAAATGTAAGCGCAGCTTAAAGGCAAAGAAAGATTTTTTTCCAAGGCCTATATTTATGTAAAAATATAAATCACTAATCTCATCAGTACTACGGTGACAGCCAATTAAGTGTAGTAGTTAAGGTGGAAGCTCATTGATGATTTTGGATTAGCCCATAATCTCTCAAATTTATCTACTCCTCAGGTTTGTTGTTGTGGAAAAAATATGGGAATTTGGGGAAGGAGAATATTTAAGGAACTTATCCCCCCAAAGTCTTTCTTCCTGATGAGTATAATCATTGAAGAACATAACAAAAATAGTACAGTTGCATTGGTTTAATGAATAATTTGTTTTTAATATACTTCTCAGTTCCAGCATCATTCATGTGTGATATACAGTGCTGTTCAATAACATATTTTCCTTTAGCATAAGCAGAGGAGGATATCAAAAATAGTCATCAGGTGCTAGATGTTCCCTTATAGCTCCATGATTGCAGAGGATTTCCACGTCTGGAAAAAGGTAGTAAAATAAAGTAGTAGTAAAGAGCAATGAGATAAAGTAACAAGCTATAGAATAGATAAGCTGTTATATTTTACTTATATTCATATACACCTTATACATTTCTCCTAGTTTACACACAGAGCTCTTTGTCATCTCTTAATTAATAATCTAAATCTGTTGGACTCTGACCAGCTTGTTTTCATCAATTTTATCAGGAATATTATTACAATTTGTAAGATAAGAGTAGATGGGGATTTAGCTGTTCTTCCAAGATTCTTGACTATAGAAGGTCTCCATCAGTCATATTTTGATTTTCTTCTGATCGTTATCACAACATTCTTTTACACTAAGCTAGCATGCTGTTGTGTTTCCATGCACCTATGCTTCAGATTGACTATATATAGTTTCTCACATAGTTCATTAAACTCATTATCTATAATGATTATTAGAAAAGATCTTTACATTTTGAACTCTTATATTTTAATTTTTTAGATGCATAAATGCTAGGAGTTTGTGAGACCAACTAAAGAGAAAGTAATAAGAAGTAAATGAATTCACTTTTCTGATAATCACATATATAAATATAGGAATAATTCCAAAGTTTGACTTCCTAAGAAACTTAGATGATTTATAGAATCATAGGCTGTAAGTGTTTTGTCTTAAATGGGTAGAGATCCCACTTTATTTACATGTTACTAAGTATATGTCAGTGTTATATCTGTAGAAAATTCAAATGCCATATAAAAATACATAAATGTGTACTGGAGAATGCTGAAAGTTATATAATGATTTCATCCTATTTAGTGGAGAAGCTTGACTTTTTCTCTTCCCTTTTGCTTTGCTATGTTTGGGAATCCAGAAGTTGATTAATAGATGCTTGTTCGAAATCCCCATTCACTTTTTCAAAGATTACATATGATGGATTGTGATCTTGCAGTTTAGGAGGACATGAGGATGTTGCAAGCAGCAATTGGTCAAGTATGAAGTCAGCCATTTCTCAATTCTCTTTTTCTTTCCTGCCCCAGCCCACTCTAGCAGAATAAAATCATATGATTCTCATAATTCATATTCACAGGACCACTTTTTGTCTGTTGCTTCAACTACCAGCAAAGATAAAACATAGTGTGTTGAAGGGAAGGGAGAGAAAGGTAGAGAGCAAGGGAGACAATAAAAGGCATATGGCATAAGCAGTTTTAAAAAGTCTTAGTTTTTAAAGAACAGCCTCTTAGATTATGCATTTGTGTTTATTTTTCTTTCCACCTCAGGCAAATAGTATGTATAGTGTGTATTTTCAGCTGGGTAAATAAAAAAGCCCTCTTGCTGCTGCTGCTGCTAGTGAAATAGCAAAGGGGCAGCTTGCAAATTAAACACACTGCCACAACCCTAAAGGTCCAGGTGGTCTGCTCGAATTTCCTAATGCAATCCTGCACAGCAGCTCTAATAAACAGCTTTGTTTAGTTCCCCCTTCGCTGTATCCAGGGAGGTGAAGCTAGTGTGGGGCTGCTGTGCTGAAATGCCAGAAGGACATCTCCCAGAGGCCTCACAAGCAGTTGGTTTTTAGAGCTTTTCCGTTTTGCCGTCTTTGTCTTCCGAATGGGTCAGTGTGAGTCCTTCTCTTGATGTTTCATTCAGCTTTTATGCTTTTCTGAGAAGCCTGCTTAGTGTCTGTGTTTCACTGTTTTCTGTGTGGTATTGTCCTATTGTTGTGTTATCAGATGATAACAAAAACAATTGCTGTATTTTTGTTTGGCTCCAAATTAGAACCTCAAGTAATAGGAGAGACTTGCTGCAGAGGGGAAAAGGTGATAGGGAGATAGGCTAGAGCATCATTTATATTTGCTAACATTTTTTAAAGAACTCAAGTATGCCTTATTAAAGACTGATTCATATATCAGGGCAAGCTAAACAGTGCTTTTGAATTCTTAAAAGTTTGTAGTGTCTTAAAAGTGTTGCAATGGAGCCTGCTAAAGTGATGGTAGAGTTTTTGTGTTTTCTAAATAGAGATACATCATTGAAAGGGAACAGGGATCTTTAAGATCATTTAAAAAACAAGTTAGTATGCAAGAGAAAAGTCTTACAATACACCTGGTTGGTAATACTAGCTTAGCATTACTTAGCTCAGTAATGCTACTGAGATAAACAATATGTATGATCATATTTACCCAAATCCTAAATTATTGCATCATTATTTAGAGAGTAGATTTTCCCATTTTAATTAAATCATTCCAGTATGGATTTATATTAGACCCCTGCTAATCATATCTTCTTATCCAAAGATATATACATTAAAGCAGCATGAAAATATAAATAAATGTTTCATAATTTTCTGGGTGGAAAACAAATATTTCACTCAGTTACACTTTTTATATATAACGATTTTCTAATAAAGAGAATATTCAAACAATGGTATGATTTGTGACATCATCTTTAAGAAAACTTTTTCTTTAGCATACAAGAAAGTTTTACATATGATTTTAAAATGGAAAAAAGGGATGCTATTGCACTCTTTGTTAAATAAATTTAAATTAATTGAATTATTTTACACCACTATTATCTTTGTTTATTAAAAGCAAGTAGTTAAAAGAAACAATTTGAGCCATACACAGTAAAAATATATCACACCAAAATGTAAAATAGTAGTGATGAATTAGTATTACTGATCAGACTAAATATTTAATTGATGTTCTCATTTAAATTATTTTCTTTTTATATGTATACCTAAAATATTTCTCTGAATAAATGGATAAATGTGTTTTAAACATCTATCAATCACACAATACATAGGTGCAAGAGAATCCTTGTAATACTTTAGTTACCTGAATCTTCAGATTCAAGTATAGTTTAACAACCATACAGTTACTAAAATTATATTTTAATGTTCAGATTTATTTTCACATTGACATGAAAGATTGTTGGTGCTTAAGTGTATAAAATATATAAAAAGCACCTCCTATGTTTTAAAACAATGTCCTTATTTTCTCTGGGAATTTCAATTTCTTTGAATGAATTTGAAACAGTAAAATTCATATCTGAAAATTTTATATGTACACACACACATAGTATAGACAGTCAGCAAAAGTCTTCATATAAATCATATTTTTTTCTCAAAAAGTAGCTTAATCAGCAACATTTCAGGGGTCTGAGAAAAAAATCTTCATTTTCATTCACAAGTTCCTTAAAAATCAGTGTTTTTAAAGCATTAATGATCAATATTTCTGATCCACAATTATTAGATAGCTTCTTTATGAATAGCTGCTTGAGTTATTGCTACTTTACTGGATTTGAACAGACACTGTCAGGTCTGAGAAATTTGTATGTAACATGTACTGTATAGTGCTGTTACTCTATGCAACTGTATGTAACACATGAACTGATTTCAGAAATAGAAAACTCAAGTGCCAATTTCAATATAAACAAAAATACAAATATCAAAATGATAAGCAACTCAAGATGGTTTCTCAATTAAATTAAAAGGATTTCCTGAATTTTCTTTTTGATATAAAGATATCTTAAAGTATTTTTTCCAAATGAGGCCCACTGAAAGTGTTTGTAGGTAGCTGAGAAAACTGGAGGGGAGGTATAACACTTGAGTAATTTCCTTCATCCATCAGCAAGCTATTAACCACTGAAATGTTTGCTATTTGAGAATTTAGAAGTTTGGTGCTCATTTGATGTTGATTCTTAACTGAAACGTTTGAAATGAAATTCAGCTACATGGCATATAATACCTGAGAAATAGAACTTTAATAATAGTTTCTATTATTCCTGTTATCTTTTTATTTTTAGAGACATCCTTCCATTCTTTTTCCTTAGTTTAAGCACCATCTAATTTATTATTCTCCCATATCACTAGATGGGGTCATGACTATAATTTCCCCCCCTAAGTTTGAGAGTTGTAATACTGATAAACTAACCCGTCATTCACAAACTTAGGGGGGGAAATTATAGTCATGACCCCATCTAGTGTGTTAGCAAATTGATGAGACAATATATTCTATTACATTTGTTAAGAACAAATATTTACAGTTTTAAGGGCATCTGCTGATTTTTATGACTTTATTTTTATATGAAATGTCTGCTGTTTTACTGAAATTCTGTAAACAAATATACAGGAGAATATTTCAATGACAATAGGCAGGTGTACTTTGCCTTAAGGCTTTGTATGTTAGTAAGTGTGAAGTAAAATAGCATCACAATATTGTTCAAAGTTGATATTGCTATTTTTAGCTCTGCTTAATGTGTTAATTGCTACATTCTTGCTGTCTGTGATTTAATAATTTATCTTCGAAGATCCACATTAGAAGAATTTGTAATTCATAACCATATGCATGACCTATGTAATGCCAAACTTTCATGAAATGTTCTGATCTATGAAACTCTTTAATGTAAAAAAATCTGGCTCAGTTTAAGCAGTTGTCTTTAGAGAAGAATGCTCAGACCTCTGTTATTTAAATCTAGTTTACTTTAGTGGTAGAAAATTCTTTTCAATCTGTGTCAAATTGTGATATAATTATATCATAGTAAGCTGTGATTATTATTAGAGTAACTTTATAGGGAGGGGAAGTCTGTAAACTCAAGTTAGAGATAGAAGTATGTTAGAGACAGAATATGTTCGGTCTACTACCCTATCCACAAATTACCCTAGATTTCCAATCTAATTCCATCTGAACTCCCTTGGAAAATGCTCCTCACTTCCTGCTGGTTAGAAGTAACCTTACTATTTGCAATGCATTAAATGCTTTGTGAAAGGGCTGGTTCTTATCACGCAAAATATCTATCTTGTCTGTTTAATGAACTGTTAGTGTAGGCGTGTTTCTTCATGTCTATGATATAATGAATTAACATCTGACTATATACTGCCAGAAATCTGGTATTCCTCTTTTTGGGGGGGAAAATAAACCAGATTCAATAGTATTCCTATATTGCATGAAACACATTCACCTACATGCCTATCACACACATAAGATAGTTTGAACTTGATACTATAAGGAAATATTGCTTAATCTCTTAACAGTGCCAATATTCAATATTTTTGAATTAAAATTCTATATTCTTTCTATAGAAGTTGTTAACTAAAGCATGGATTATATTGTATGCCTAATGAGGCTAACTACATACAGCATTATTCAAATTTCAACCACAAATGAAAATTGAAACAATGATAATATGCCCCTATTTAATATTGTATTAAAAGGTTATGTTAATGGATCTTATTTGAGAATTTAATGCATTCCTTGTGGCAATTCTTCTCTATTTTCTATAGATATAAAAACTGCCTTAGAAAATTAGTTTTGGAGTTCATTATGAAAAGGGTGTTTTACTATTCTTTAGATTTGCTGAGTCAAAATATTTCAGAACTTGAGTTGAAAAGTTGTATGGTGTACTGCTTCCCAAACATTACAAATATAATAACTGAAATTTCTAGTAACACAATTAATAGCTTGTTGCTTACAGCATCTTTCCATTCGCTTCACAATAAGGCTATTCGTGAATCTCCTTTGATACTCTGAAAACCCTTGCTTTAATTGATTAAATATTTTTAATATATTTGTGCATTATTATAAGTTAGCTGTCATTATATATTACATAAAGTTTAAGTGGAACTAAATACAGTGTAAATGAACAATATAAGGCAAGTCTTTATATTTATGGTCATGATTGTACACAGTGGTGGGATTCAAATAATTTAACAACCAGTTCTCTCTAATGCCCATTTTAAGTATAAAAATCAGGTATAGGGGATGTCTTACTTTACACAGGCAGCATGGGTATGGAGCCTGCGCATAATTCAGCGCATGGTGCCCAGATGCCTTTGCTTAAGTTTCTGAATATTTGACTCATACCATGGACAGTACAAATCTTATTATCTGTGTTAAGGTTATAGAGAATATCAGACTTAATAGTATCAGAATGATAATGATGTATATTTTATATAGTTTGTCTCAAATTCAAGCTTTGTCATTTAACTATTTGGTGCAGAGACATTGGGCTCTTCCTTATGGCTGAATTAAATTCCTATTGACTTTTGCTTGAACTAACAGAAACTTATACCAACTTAAAATGTATTGGTCCAGCGCCAATCTATTCCACTACAGTAATGAAGCTGATGACCAACACTATTTTTACTAACTATTTTAGTGTCAAATTAAGGAGCAGAGGAAGCCATGTTTGTCTATATAGTGTCAAAAAATGAGGAGTTTGGTAGCATTTTTTCTGATTAACAATTTTTCTCAAAAGGCAGAAGCTTTTTGTGAGCTGTATCTCAACTTCATCAGAAAAGTTTCTGCCTGTTTTTTTAAAGGTTAGTCAGAAAAGGGACCATGCAGCCAGTTTTTTATAGGTGAAGTTAAGGAGAGCAGTTAATGTCTTTTCCCTGCCACCAAGCATCACAGGTTGGTATGCAAACAATCCCTAATCACTCTCTCTAAAGTGGGGATGAAAAAGTGTGGGGCAGATTGAGTGGAAGATTTAGGGATCTGTCAAGTTGCTTAACAGATGGCAAACACTAAGGGAAAGGAGAGAGAACAGGACAAAGTAGGAGGGGCTTCTCCCAATGCTCTTGCTAAGGTCCCTTGTACCTTTTCTGGAGGAAAAAAATAGCCCATGGGAACATGGGAAGTCATAAGATGAAGCCAGAGGAACAATGGTATACTACAAGGGCATGGCTGGGAAAATGACCAATAAACTTTCAATTCTCTTGTCCAGGGGCATCCAGAGGAAGCAGCTGGGGCTACCAAAACAGGAACAGAATAACCAAAATTATGCTGATCCTCCCATGGTGCATTGCACAAAAATCCCAAGGGAACTGGATCTGAGAGCCAGGTCAGGGCAACAGTGTAGTGTTGAAAAATTATTAAAAGTAGTAAAAACAGTTAAAAGTCTGGCTCTGAAAAACTCATTATCCTCTGAAGCATAAAACAACAACCCTGTAATTCCCTTAGTAATGGCCAAACCCAACTTTATTTCCCAATATAAACTGACCTTTTGTGCATTCAGAGAGTCTTTCAAACAAATGTTAAACACATTCAATGCTCTTTTTCATGACCAGAAAACCTATATTTAAAAGAAGCTTGTCAAAGGGTATAGAAAGCACCAGGGAGGCTTCCATCCAGAGACACTTCTGGAAAAGCCAGGTGTTGGCTCTTGTCTTCCCCTCCATCCAAAAGGACCCTGGAAGGAATGCATGGGGGGGGGGAGACATCAGTTTGAGAAACTAACAGGCTGCCAGATTCCCCCCCCCCAATTGATTATGTCAACAACGACTGACCATGAAGAAAGTAATGAAATGGGTCTTATCAAGGAGAAGTGGGAAATATCAGAGGCTTAGTTAATAGCTGGGATGAAATAAAAATTGGAACTTTATTATTGCACATGCTGAGTGCAGCAGAATTCTTTATATGCAAAACTGGAAAGCTACTTCCATCCCCACAATGGAAGAAATTATGGATGAAGAAAAGATGGAATTGTATCTGTAGGATTTATTGATTAGGATTGGTTGTTATAGAAATGTACCAAATTTACTAAGAATGTACAGTAGAAGGAAAAATTGAGGCTGAAATTTCAATTTGTATTCTGCTTTGTTGAAAATAGTTTTTTTCCTTTTCTTTTTCCCCTTTATCTTACACTTCTCTTTCCCATTTCCCTACTGTCTTTATTTTCTACTTTATACTGTGATAATTTTAATAAAAATAATAAAAAGGATCCTTTTGTTTTAGGGCTGTTTCCTGTTTCATAGCCAAAATATGCAAATTCCTGGTGGAAAAGCTCATCACGACCACAATATATTTGCACTTTTATATTTCAAAATATCTTCCAAAATGTAACTTTCTATATTTTTCTCTGCTGAAAGAGAGTATCTTGAAATTAAGGCAAAGCTGTCGAAGTTCTCTGAAGAAAGGAGCAAAAAGCAGAGAAAAGAAAGAAACGGCCAAACTTTATTTCAGGATCTTCATTTGGGGCTGCTTTGCAAAGAAAAGGGGGAACCTGACCCACAGAAAGAAAGAGGGAGATTCCTACACTATTGGGGTTGACGGGTGGGAAATTCATCCAGACGTTCTGAGCATTTTTGAAGGAAGGAAATCGTGTTTTTCTTCCATGAAATGAAGCTGCGTCTTCCCTGAAAGAGCCGAGTGGAAGATTCTCCCTTGAAAGTAGGGAGGATCTGGGGAGAGAATACCGCAGGATTAGATCCCTGCAGATCCTCTCCACCTCTTCCTGGTTTAGCTGAGGGCTTTCATAACTTCTCTTTGAATTGGGAGGTTTCTGTGATCCCCAAGTCTTCCTTGGCTAGGGGGTGCATCTCCCCTCTTCCCATCCAGCACAGCACCTCTTCCTAGCAGAAATCAGGATGTTGCAACATAGCCAACGACCCAGGAGATTACAGCACAAGATCCAGGATGTCACAACAATAGAACTCAGAAGGTCATCACACAGCCCATTACCCAGGTCATTACGACCCAGAAGATTACAGCACAAGACCCAGGATGTCAAAACAATAGAACTTAGAAGGTCATCACATAGCCCATTACCCAGGTCGTTACAACACAGGAGGCCGATAGACACACAGCCAATATGTTCTTGAGAAAAAACCACACATGTTCTTGAGAAAAAGCCAGCCAATCTGCAAACATCAACTCCATCAACCAATCAAGAAATGACAACACAGCCAACCTCCCCACTAGTATATATAGGGAGACGGCAGCTCCGATCATGCTTTGCTCGCACAAGCACAAAGCTGAAAGCAACAGCCTGAAGATGGCGAGTGGTACCTCATCGAAACGTTGCTAAGATGCTCTCAATCTTACACGGGAAAAGACCTGAACATGCCAAGACCTCCATATATATATATGGGGGGGGGTATATGTGTGTGTGTATGTATGTGTGTGTGTGTGTGTATATATATATATATATATATGTTTTCTGAAGTTTTTTGTTTTCTTAAGTTTTCATGGGTACTTATATGTATGGCATTCAGCTTTGTTCGGGTATTTTCCCACGTCATTGTAGTTGTGCTTTTAAAGTTGTAGCAACGTTTCGGCAGAATCTCATCTGCCATCATCAGGCTTCTGTATAGTGTTCATCTGTGAGTCAGCCTTTTACAGTGGTTTCAGATTTAAATTTGGGGCAGCCTATTGCTGTGCCTGAATGGTTTTTTCTTCACCCTGATTGGTTGGGAGTCTTGGTCTGTGTTTATTGGTCTTGGAGTTTGCTGTGTTCTGCTTGATTGGTGTTTCTAATATCTTCTGTCTGTTTTTTGGCTCTTTTTGTATCTTGATTGGCTGGCAACATTGTGTTACTTTATTGGAGGCCTTTTGTGCAGCTTGGCTCCGGGTAAATGGACGGCTATCATTAGTTAGGAAGCTAGGTTTCATCTGGGTGCCTGGTTGGGGTGTGTTTGAACTGGAGGTATCAGGGGGGATCTGTCTGTGCCCAGGTGTTTGCCTGGCTTGTGGTGTGGAGATTTTTTTGTTTGTGAGTGCAGGCTTCCAAATGATTGACAGTCTGGTGGAATCATCTCTTCTATTCATGCTTTCAGGTCTTTTTTCAATCTCTATGGCTTCTCTGATGATTCTGTGGCTGGGGTTTTCTATAGTGGCTAGGGTTTTGGTGCCATTGAAGTTGATGCTATGACCTGTGACTTCCATGTGTTGGACTAGTGAGGAAGTGTGTTCCAGCTTTTTTACTGCATTTTTGTGTTCATCCAGGCGGGTACTTATTCTTCTATTGGTCTGTCCAATGTATGTGGCAGGGCATGATGCACAGGGGACTTCGTATATGCCTTGGTTTTCCAGGTTGATTTTATCTTTGGGGTTTCTGAGGATGGCTGCTATTTTTCTATCTGTTCTGAAGGCAGTCTTGATGTGATGTCTGTGCAGTATCTTACTAATTTTGTCTGTAGTGCCTCTTATGTAGGGCAGGACAGCTGTTCCATAGGTCTGTTCATCTTCTGGGTCTCTATTATGTCTCAGTGTGTTTTTGTGGATCAAGCCGGTGATTTTGCTTTTGTGGAAGCCGTTGGCTGTCAGTACTTTAGTCAGGATGCATAGTTCAGCCTTAATGTGTGTCTTGTCTGCCAGGCGTTTGGTTCTAGTAATTAGTGTTTTAGCCACGGAGTTTATCTGTGCTGGGTGGTGGTGGGATTGGGCATTGAGGTAGCAGTTAGTGTGTGTTTTCTTCTGGTATACGGTGTGTCCTAGTGTACCAACTGTTTTTTTTTTTTGTAGATTAGTACATCTAGGAATGGTAGTTGTTTGTTTGTTTCTGTTTCCATGGTGAACTTGATTTTGGGGTGTGTGCTGTTTAGGTGTGTTAGGAAATTGTTTAGTTTTTCTTTTCCATAGGGCCAAATCACAAATGTGTCATCGATGTATCTTAACCATAGTTTGGGTTTGTGGATGGCAATGGCCAGGGCTCTGGATTCGAATTCTTCCATGAACAGGTTTGTAATGACGGGTGACAGTGGTGATCCCATAGGGGCTCCTTCAATTTGTTTGTATCTTTGTCCTTTGTATATGAAATATGTGTTGGTTAAGCAGTGTTCTGTTAGTTCCATGAGGTGTTTAGCTGGTTGGTATTTATTTTTGATGATTTCAAGGGTCTCTTTTATCAGGACTTGAGTGAATAGTGAAACCACGTCGAAACTTACAAGCAGATCTTCTTGCTCCACATGTAGATCTTTGATCATTTCCAAGAAGTGGTATGAGTTTTGTACATGTGAAGCTGCTGTTTCAGCTGTTTTGCTAAGTGTCTAGCTAGGTTTTGTAGTGGTGCTCCTCTGGAGCTGACTATGGGTCTGAGAGGTATGCCTTCTTTGTGTATTTTTGGGAGGCCGTATAGTTTGGGGCATCTGGAAGATTTTTCTCTTGGGATAATTGTCTGTTGGATCTCTTTGCTCATGTGGCTGGTTATAATTTTCTTCTTGGTTAATTTTTCCAGGTATGTGGTTGGGTCTGTGTTTATGGGTTGGTATGTGGAGTCTTGGAGTAGGTCTGTCAATTTTGTTTCATAGTCTTTTCTGTCCATTACTACTGTGGCATTCCCTTTGTCTGCTGGGAGTATGATTATGCTGTTATCTCTTTTCAGGGTTTGTAGCACTTTATTTTCTTCTTTCTGCAAGTTGCTTTTGGGTGGTTTGCTTGTGCATAGGATGTTTTTATCAGCTTCATGTGTATTTAATTTGATTAGGCTGGATTCTACTGCACATATGATGGATTCTGTGGGGATTTTTTTGGGTGCTATAGCATAATTGAATCCTTTGGTTAGGACATCTGTTTCTGTTTGGTGAGTTCTCTGTTGGAAACATTGTATACTAATTGTTTCAGGTGTTGTTGTGAGTTGTTGGGGGTTTTCTTGTCATGTTCTAATTTCTTTAATTTTTTCAAGAGTTTATCATTTTTGTAAGTGGTTTCAGATTCACCTCTCCAAGTTGTAAGTTGTTTTATCTTGTCCCAAAGTAGAGGGTGGATTTTGCTGCTCAATTCCAGGTGTAGTGCTAGCAAATCTTTGTTTAACTGATCTAATTGGAATCTCTTGCTGTGGAGCTCGTT